>NC_056739.1:561757945-561982945 GCF_019279795.1 Protopterus annectens | reverse complement strand
AAGCACCATAACCCCCCCCCACACCAACAATTGAAAAATATAGAAAATTGGAGAAGGAAATTAGAAATACTGTTATTCATCACAGAGTGTACTCTAACCTTCCCCACAATGAGAAGAAGCTATTGAACGAACTAAAAAATGATAGTCACATTAGGGTGAAGCAACCGGATAATGGGGGTGGGACAGTCCTCATGGACAGCATTTTATATGAATCTAAGATGATTGATTTGCTTCAGGATACTTCCGAATATTCTAGGGCTTCCATTAATGAAGTCAATATTGCTAATTCCAAAATAAGCTTACTGCTCAATGACTTATTATTAGAGGGTTCTATCAACATTGAGCTATTTAATTTTGTGTTTAATAAATACCCAAGAGTTCCTTCAGTTTTCGGTATTCCGAAAGTCCATAAGGATTCTTCCGACCCTCCCTTACGAGTTATTGTTTCCTCTGAGGGAACGGTTACCACTCCATTGGCCAAATTTGTGGACGATAAACTTAAACCCCTTTCTTACTTGGGTGATACAGTCCTTAAGGACTCATGGGATTTCCTGAGATCTGTTAAACCTTACTTGTTTTCTCGTAACATATTATTTGTAACATTGGATGTAGTGGACTTGTTTGGCTCCATTCCCCACAATATTGGACTTCAGTGGTTAGAGGAGAGTATGAGGGAAAGTGCTTTATTTTCCCAGGACGACTTCAGGAATTATCCTCTATTCATGGAGGTTATTTTGAATAATAACTATATGTATTTCCAGGGTGAATTTTTCAAGCAAAGTGTGCCCCCACATATGCCAACATAGTTTTAACATGGTGGGAGAAATTGTTTGTGATACACAGTCATTTTTCCAGTTGTTGGTCTCTGTATAAAAGGTTTCTTGACGATATTTGTATTTTTTGGGCCGATACGCATGATAAGTTTTTTTAATTTTTAGATTATATCAAGGGTACCACCAACTTTTTAGATTTTACTTTTAATCTTAACCAACAGGAATTAATATACTTGGATATTTCTTTAAGTAAGGTCAATGGTAGTTTTTCTTCCAAAATACATCGTAAGGATACTTTTTCCAATTCTTATTTGCATTTTAAAAGTGGTCATCCTTTTTACCAGGAAAAAGAACCTGGTCAAGGGGCAATTAGTTAGGGTGTGTCAAATGACCTCTAATGATGACGATTTTTCTACAGAATGTTGTAAGGTCCTTGATATGTTTACTGAGAGAGGATACCCAAAAAAGTTCATGGAAGAAGTACTAGATGTGGTAACCCAAGGGAGAAAAGGTAGATTTGCTCCTGTTTTGGGGCAAGATATTTCGGTGCCCTCATCAATTGAGCCATCTAATATTTTGCCTAATAACTGGGAACAGGCATATATTTTGGATTACACTGGTGACTCCGGGGTTATCAAGGAAGTTATTACTAGAGAACGGAATAGGTTTGTACAAATCTCCGATTTGGGATTAACTAATCATCAGCCTTTAAAATTTATTTATCGTAGGTATTTAAATTTTAAACAACTATTTGAGTTTGGTGGACCTTCTTTCACAGCAAGTGGTCCATGTAGATTTGGAACCTTTAAATGTGGCTTTTGTTCACAATGTTCCCACATAGTCAATAAAAACAATATTCACATTTTAGCAAGAAATAGGCAAGTTGTCAGTACTGGTTATTCCAATTATAACAGCTATGGAGTTGTTTACATTGCCACCTGTAACTACTGTACTTCCTTTTATGTAGGGAAAACAGAGAGGAAACTGAAGTGTCGAATTTATGAACATTTATATGAAATTACGAAACAGAACAGCAATAACGCACTGTTCCGTCACACTTTAGATTTCCACAGGCTACATTTTCTTTTTTTGCCCTGGAGGCTGTCCCTAAGGATATAAGGGGAGGTATGTGGGAAGCCAAGCTGGAATACAAAAAGTTGTTTTGGCAGATTATTTTGGAATCTACAAAACCTCCCGGTTTGAATAACTTTTAGTCTATTATGCCAGTGCTGAAGTTAAGATCAGCAAAACTTTGATGTATTTCCTCAAACAAGGCACTAGGTGTCAGTATTACTGCATGTTTTACTAGATAGATTCCCCTTGTTATAATGAATTTACTTATTTATTCATATATTTGTACCTTTATTAAATACATATTTTATTGTTTTAAATGAGTGGACAATAGGGTATATTTTGTATTTCTTATTTTTGCATTCAGATTCCTGTTTTTGTTGCATTTTGACAGTAATGCTATTGGTTAAAGATGAGGTTTTTAGAACTTGTTTTTTTAATTGAACAATTTTAATTAAGTATGCGTTTATTCTATTACTGTTTTTATTGGACAAGCAATTTATTTATTAAATTCTAATGAAAGGGTATAAAACAGCTGTTAAATTTGGTCCACTGTTTGTTTCTGATGAAGAAGGTGGTCGAAAATGTATCTGTTTGGCATAGTTATAATTCAATTAAAAGTATAACTACAAGTAATGTACACAAATTTTTTTTCAGTCCCTGGGAGCTCTCCTCAACTTGGAAGATGCTGTTGCCTGTGTATCATACCTCTCAACCATACCGAATTCCTCAGTATTTACTGGTTTTGAGGGCAAAATATTGGGATGCCACGAATTCCCATGTGGCCCCCTTAATTTCCGAATTTCACAGTCTTTTTTTTATTTTTCATTATCACTTTAAATTTATGGCTGATGTCACCACCATCATCAGCCTACAGAGTCATGCGTGATGACATCAGCTACTGCCTGTTGGAGTGGACTTGGAGGGAAACAGTAATGGCGGCACATGTGAATAAGTTTTGCAGAGTCTGCCTGTAAGCTTCTCTTTATTTTTGCTATGTTATCTGCTGGGCTGGCCAAGTTTTATCTGCTATTCTGCTGGATCATAATTGTTATCTGCTGACCATGTGCATTATAACTTTAAGGCTGCTGTGTTGTTTTTGTATCTACTGGCCATTTATGTGCTTGCTTATTAGAATGGAATGCCGTTCACTCACTTATCAAGTAGTAATTGTTGTGCATTCATAGGTCTGTAGTACTGTGTGCATTATAACTTAAGTCCGCTGGTGCCGTTTTCTTTGTGCATGCTGAAAATGCCATGCTACTCACTCCTGCAAGCATTATAATTCCGGGTACGTTGACCATTCCTTGTTTTGCCTTGGCAGTTGGCTGGTAAGTCTGTGGCGGGCCGGGCCAATTTACAGCTTATTTGCTCTTTATCTCTTGCTGCTGCAAAGTCTGTGTATTGTGCTGCCCAAGTGTTGTTTTAAAGCATATTGCTCATTTTATTGGGGGGGGGGGGTGTCTACAAGCTGCCTCTATGCTCGTTTATCGGCAAGCAGAATGGAATGCTTTGCCTATGCTGCGGAGTCTCTTTATTTTATGTTTGCTTTGCAAGCATTATAAGTGCATCTACAGGCTGCCATTTATCAGAAAGCAAGTCACTTATTTGCGGCTGCCATTTGCAAGTCACTTATTTGCTCATTTATCGAGTCTGTCATTTATCTCTTCATGGGTATTTTGCATTTGCAAGCATTATAGTGTGTGTGTGTGTGTGTGTGTGTGTGTGTGTGTGTGTGTGTGTGTGTGCGTGTGTGTGTGTGTGTGTGTGTGTGAGTGTGTGTGTGTGTTTGTGAGAGACGTTTCCTTCATACCCATAGCATGGATGTAAAACAGGACAGTGTTAGATGAAATGTTGTACTGGCATAGGTTTTATGAAAATATTGAATAAATTGAGGATGTTAACGAGATAGTAGTGATCACAAAATGCAAACATGATTTAAAGTACAGCTGCCTTTCAAATCTCCAGCAGGAGACACTGGAATTTTGTTTTAAATTCCGTTCTCTACATTCCTTAATTTGATGTGCAGTAGTTGCTTTATTCTTGAATGTAATATGGATGCACTTTAATTTCTGAACTGATGCTTTTATTAAACTTTACTACCATAAATACTAATAAGTGTACTGGTTCGTTTGTTTAATTTTATTTACAAAGTGCATTAGTTTGTTTTAGTTCTTATCTCTTGAAATAAATAGCTGCTTGGTTTTGAATTTTAACTCCCTTTGAGAAAAGCCATATTCTTGCAAACATAATATTGTATCAGGTTTGGGGGTCTTCATATGCCTGGATTACTTGGCTTTTTGAAAAACTCGTAACACTGCAATTGCACATGCCCGGACTTGCAAACTGCTGCTACCTAAACCTTTGATTGTGTGGGAGGGCAATAGCTGTCTTGATCTGAATTTGAGCAGCAATGACAGGTGCTGGGAATGGGAACATTGGATTTTTTGGGTTCTAAACATTGGAACTGGATCCTATTTGGATTTTATGTTAACAACCAGTATTAAATGATAGAAGAAAGGGAGTAAGGCTAGTTGTAACACTAAAATAACTTTTAACAACTTCTTCATGATTCAGTAATTGTTTATTTTGTTTTGAACAACTTGCTGACATCTAGTATTTGTACATTATTTGATTGTGTTCTTTTGAGCTTTCTGTCATTCTTTTTTTTCAATGTCATGTATATGGATTGTGTCAGTGAAACCTAGTTGCATTACTTGACCTAATGAAAGGTTGATGGGGTGGCTGATATAGTTTGGAGGTTGAAAAGGTCTTGAATCCAGTCAAGGAGGACTCCCACCATTAGAACATTTGCATGTTGAGTGCACACAAAAAAAGGTTTATTTGGCAGAAGGCAAAAATCCTGTCAGAAGCAAAAAGGTAAGTTATTTGCAAAATGGAGATTGTGCCACTGTGCCATTCTTGAGTATTTATAAGCAACATTGCTGGTTGTCTAGAAAATGAATGTTTGGCTGTTTACAGATGACATAAGGCTGGACTGTTTTTAATATACCAGAAGCCAAATTGATGGCTGTGATGGTATGAACAGGTAATCATATGATTGAGAAATTACTTTCATTGTGAATACAAGGAAACAATGACTCTGGGACAGAATAGTATTGGTATCTGTTTCCATATTTAGTAGTCTCTTTATCTGATAATAACACCAGCTTACCCAAAATATGTTTCTCTTTATGGGCAAGACCTAGTAAGTGAACTTATGTACAGTAAATGCCAAGTACAGAGTCGTAATGAAACAAAAAAATGCCATACACACAATTGCATTTCTCAGCTAGTGATGTTTGCCTAGTAGTAACCTGAGGTATATTCTTTTAAAAATAAGGAAAAACCAGGACCATATTTTCATTGTCTGTTCTTCAGTTTGCATTTGAAAGTTGGTATCCCACAATTCCACTGGAGTGGGCGAGGTTAAGTATGTATGCAAATTTCATGTTAATCAGATTACAGATTTGTACCTATTTTTCATGGACCTTTGTCCAGATTTTTGATGTTTCCAGGTTGAGAGGTATGCTGTGCAGCCACAGAGACATGGTTCAAAGTCACGGAAAGCACTCCAGCTACAATGCCTTCCATACATTCAGTCCACAAACTGACAGTGAAAAAAACAAAGGAGGAGGTGTATCCATTTCATTAAGGACAAGTACACCTTGAGACTTTTCAAACAGTATGACTCTCTTATGCTACTCTCTGTCCAGTTAACTATAGGCAAAGCCCCCTACCACATTATAGCTATTTATAGGTCTCCCACCTTTAACCAAGAAAATCATTACTGCATACCTGGACTTAATGGAGGCACTTTCCATATAGCCCAACACCTTGCTCACAAGTGATTTAATTATCCTTCCATCAACTGGGAAACATATACAACCACAAACATGCTGGCTCAAAGGTTCCTGGACTTTATCAATGCAAATGCTCTGGAACACTTAGTCAGCACTCCCACAAGGGTCTCAAATATCCTGGACATAGTACTCAGTCTTGTTTGATGTAATTATAAGGCCAGATATCCCATCAGGTTCAAAAATACTTAACAATTTTTCCAAGTCAAGTTACCTCCTACTAAGTGATGGTATAAGACATTTTAAAGCCCCTTCAAACACAGTTAATAGAGGCTCCTATGCAGAGGAGTACACCAATGCTCTGTATAACCACTTAAGCAGTTGTTTAGAATCACTTGTACTTGATCGGATTAAAAACAAGTCTTGCTGAAAAAACAAGCCACTCTGGTGGGCCTCTAATATATACAGGCTATACAACAAGCGAAAGAAACTAATGTCCAAGAATAAGAGGGAACTGGTTCATTAGAGGAAGAAATCCCCACTAACTTAAACAAATTAGAGATCTTGCCAAATCCACCAAAGCTAATTATGAAGCAAAAATAGCCTCCCTGGCTAAGGATAATCACAAGACATTCATTAACTATGTCCAAAATCTAAAATGGTAAACCCAGTTATGTCCTTAACTGGTTGTGGAAGGCACCATCTATACTCAAATGGAGGTAACAGTCAACCTGCTAGATGACAGATGTGGACCAAACTTCACCTCCCCTGTTCCCACCAGTCATCCCCCAAAGTATGCCTGCCACCATTCCTCAAACTACTATCTTAAGAGAGCAGGTCACCTCTACACTCTCCAAGGGCAAAAACATAGCATCTCTGAGACCATACAGTATCTTAGGTTATCTTTTAAACAACTTAAAACATGACCTAGCAGACCCACTTGGATCCTTGTTTGACCACAATCTGTGAACTGGCTATGTTCCAGCAGAATGGAGGACAACAACAGTAATCCTTCTGCACAAAGGGGGACCATCAACTGACCCTAGAACTACAGACTCATAAGCTTGACTAGCCTTATCTGCAAGGCCATGGAATGAATCATTATGGACCTTATCAACAAGGACATAGGTAATCTCCAAACTCTGGACCAACCCAGTTTGGATTCATTATGGGTAGATCACGGTTGTTAAACCTGGACAAGGGAAAGGCAGGGCATACCACCTATCCTGACCTAGCCATGGCATCTGACACAATCCCTCACTCAAGTATTATACAGAAGCTCTTCCAACTGGGAATTAACTCCCTTACGTCATTAGATGGGTAGCCAATTGGAAACATAAAAAATGGATTTTTGGTTTTTATCTGGCATTTACCTTTATTAGTGGCTGGGACTTAGTTCTTGCGTTTGCCATGGGTAGCCAACTGGCTCACCATCAGGGCAAATACTGTCAAAGTGGGTGACTTCACCTCTAGCAAAAGACCAGTCAATACCACAGGGTTCTTTGCTGGGCCCTTTACTGTTTGGAATTTATTTCTCAGATGTCCAGGCAAATGTGGATGGCCTGTGGCTGACCAAGTTCACAGTCGATTGTAAACTGGGAGCAACCATAGTGTCCCCCACTGATATTAATATACTGCAGAAAGGGTTAACGTAGACAAATTATGGTGTCAAAGTCACGGATTAAAGCTAAATGCAAAAAAAATACAGTGTTATTCCCTTTGGGAAAGCTGACATCCCTGATAATTACATTATAGACAGCACCCCCTTAAGTTTAGACCCAGTGGTATGTGATCTGGGTACTCAAGTTGATAGCAATCTGAACTTTGACCACTACATATCCACAGTGGTAAGGAAATCCTTCTATGTGGCACATCTCATAAGTAAAGGCATTGCATCTAGATCTAAGGATGTTATAATTCCATTATACAAGGCCCTCATCAGACCAGTAATTGAGTACAATGCTCCCTTTTGCATTTATCTCACCAGATACTTGCAACAGCTGGAGAGACCATAGAGATTTATCACTAAGAAAATACAGGGTACACAAAAAGAAGTCCTATTTGGAAAGACTGAAAGCCCTGTCACTGTATTCTGGCTCCTACAGGTTGCTAATGTGTAAATTGTGCATTTTAAAGAACACCATTTGAAAGCAGGGGTTTCATTCATCCTTCCCTATAAGACTCATGAATTTTTATGAAGTCTTATTAGATTAGATCTGTGATCGTTTGTGTTAAATAAGATTATACCAGGTGCCTAGCTGACAAGCAAATTACTTTAGCAAGGAAATGAAGCAATATAAAAGTAAGGTAAAGTTAATAAAATAGTTGAACTGTGAAAAAATATAGGAATTTAAATGAGCAATAAAATAACATTGTGTTTTTATTTTTGGCTTTGAGAGACATGAAGTTCAGAGGAGAGATATGTGATGGAGTTGGGTTGGATGTGTATGGGGAAAGGCTATAGGGATTTCACCATGTGAGATCTTTGTTGAGTGCTTTACTGTACAAGAAAGCAGATTTGAGGCAGCAGATGGAAGGGACAAATGTGAGTGCAGGATGCACATGCTGGATACGTTCAGTTTTTGGAGTGCAGTAATCTGTCTAGAAGGCTGCTGCTGTTTTTGTACCTTTATACAGACTACATGTACACTGACAAGGATCTGCTATAAGATGTATTCTATAATAGTAATGCACATTGTAATAATCTTCATATGGTGCAACAAATGTAATGAAATACAGAATTCTTACAACTGTACTGGAATGGAATATATTTTATTTTTATTATTTTTTGCGGGAGTGAAATAATTGTCACTGATACATGACATTCCTTAGATGACTGGAAATTCTTGTCCATTAGATAAGAGATTTTAATATTTACTGATGGCTGTGACTTATTGTGACACAGTTGGGAGGGTGGCCTAATGGTTAAGGTGTTTGCCTTACAAACACATGGTGCAGGGTTTGAGTCTCACAAGGGATAATTGGCTAGGCTTACAATGGCTCACATGGGCAGTTAGCCTAGTACTAACCTATGAACTATGAACTATGAACATAAAGTAGCACAGGAACAAGACTCAAATCAAACAAACCAATTCTACAGCAGGTAGAAACCAGCATCAGTTTATTCAAGCAAATAGTACATAGAATTGGCAATGAAGTAAAGGGAAAAAGGGCTGATGGAATTTACAAATCCATTCTGACAAGTCTGGATAACAATGGAGTGAGGACTGAAGGCCCTCAGGCTGATGAAACCAATAAGCCCGGTAGAACCCTCAGCTTCATCATCACTTTTAATCTTGATAGTAATGCAGTAGGCAAGATTATAAGATGTAATTGGGCGATTTTGTCATATGATCATAACATTATTAACAAAGTTGGACTGATGCCTGTGATAGTATACAGGATAGACAGGTCATTTAAAAATCTATTGGAATCCAATGGAGTAAAAAAGGGGCAGGTTGTTTTCAGAATTAAGGGGAATTTTAAATGTGGTTTGGGGGTCTGCTGTAATAATTTGCTGGAAACTAAAGACTACCTTAGGCTGAATGATAAGGATATACATATAACAGGGCATTATAATTACACCAAAAAATATGGTTTATTTAGCTAAGTGTCAAATGTGCTCTGCATTTTATGTAGGGAAGACCTGTAAACATTTGAAAGACAGGGTTAAGGAACACCTTTTGGATATTAGCAACTGAAAAATGATGAATGCTTTGAGTAGACACCTACAAGAGTACAATTAACACAATTTAAAAATTTTAATTCTCCAGCAATTAGTAAAAGATGCTCAAGGGAGAGTGTTAGATGTACACTTAGATATATGTGAACTCAGGTGGCAAATAAGATTAAATGCCACTCAGCCCACTGGCATCAATGGAAAAAATATCTTGTGTTTATAAAAACTGAAGCATATATTAGGTTGATAAGTGGTACTGCTAGGGTAAATAGTGTTTTGATTAAAATGTTTTTGCTATTGTTGTTTGTTTTGTATGGCATCTTTTATGGTAATGTGCATATAATACTGTGTTTTTTACATATCACATGTTTTTAATAAGATCATTTCTTTAAATGGATTGTGTGAATTATTTAATTGTTGAAAAGGGTAGAGTTATACTTTATAAGGACTGTGTTTTAGTTTGTGAATTGTTTTGAAGAAGTCCCAAAATAACGAAGAAAGCGCTTAACCTTTGTGGAGAATTCTGCTTGAATAAACTGATGCTGGTTTCTACCTACTGTGGAATTGGTTTGTTTGATTTGACTATTGTGACACATCCCTGTTTTAAGCATATGTTGCAATATAACCATAGTTTTCAACCTGTTAAATAAAATATATCTCAAACATCCTCATGTTGTAACAAGACAATGCCCCAAACTGATACTTATAAACAGATTTCTGTAGCATAAATAGCTGTAGCATATAGTACTGCTGCTTTTGTATTCTCTGAACCCAAGTATCATGTGACATCTATACCTCATATAAAGTTATAGAAAATATTTACTGAGTATATAAAAGAATAAGATAAATGGAACAGGCTGAGAATCAGCCACTTGATTTTCACCAAAACTGCTGTTGCTGAAAATTGTTTCTAAATCCTTGGATTTATACCTTTGTGGGAATATGCCCATAAAGAAAGAAAGAAAGGTGATGGAATAATCTGCTCTCCTACAACACTGGATATTTAAGTACAGATGTTAGGATTTAAGTCCAAATATTGTACAACAGCAGATTATTGCATCATCTTTCTTTCTGGACATATGCTCTCCTGTTTTTCATTCTGTCTCTCTATTTTTACTATTAATGATGACAGTGTGACATAAAGTACAGTTCTGTAAATGAATTTACCATAACAGTAGATGTTTGAATGGTCATACGGGTTATATCCTGCACAAAATATAACAGCCAGCCAACTTGTAAAGATTCAAGGCACCTTCTACAAGCCCAAACCAACAGGTAGCTAAGGCTGCGCTGATTAAAAAGACAGGTTTGGGCTTTAAGCACTTAGCTTTCATGCCAACACATGGAGGGAGGCTGAGCCTTGAAAGGCCAAAAAGTCCACAACATGGCATAACAACATGGCATGGGAGAGTGGCTACAGCAGCAGTTATCATTCGAACATCTAGTGTTATGGTACGTTTTGCACAACTGTACTACATTCATCACATTGATCACAGCTGCAGTAGTCCTAGCTATATGGGTAGATTACCCTAGTGTAATGCATTTGGGAAGTGGAAGGAGAAGGGTTCATTAGCCCCTGGAGAATGGTCCTAGCAAAGACTGATATAGACCTACAGAAGGAATCAAGCTTGTAGTTCTTTGTAAATGTATATTCAGAGGACCACGTTTCTGCTTCTAAAATACTTCTAGAATTCAACTTTTTCCAAAAAGACAGAGAAGAAGCCAAGGCCCTGGCAGAGTGGCCTGGAATACTTTTGTTGTGGTGAGTATAACAAAAGGCAATAGTCTTAGACAACAGTTTGGAAATGGTCAATTTTGACACATTGCCCCTTCCTCTTACCTTCACAAGAAATGAGCAACTGATCCAACAATCTGACAGATTTACTTTGTCAAGATAGTACCTGAGTTGTCTGTGGACATCCAAGATATGGAGTATCCTTTCCCCTCATTTTTAGGTTCAGGAAAGAAAGTGGGGAGACAGATAGTTTGGCTTACTGTAAACCTGGATAGCCTTTTAGGCATAAAAGAAGGATTAGCTTTCAAAGAAACCATGTCTCTGTGGAAAATGAGGTAGGGTTGACTCACTGTAAGAGCTTGCAGCTCAGATATTCTTCTTTTAGAGGTCAGAGCAATCAGTAAACCTGTTTTCCATGTTAAGAGTCTCAAGTCAGCCTGATTAGCTGGCTCAAATGGAGCAGGCATTAGCTTCCCTAAAACAAAATTAAGATTCCAAGGAGCAGTCACTGGTTTTCTTGGAAGCCTCATATCCAAAACCCCTTTCAAAAATATTTTGACATTAGCATGCATTTATAGAGGAGGATCGAAGAGCAGACATGCTGTAATGGCCAGTAAATGAATCTTGAAGAAAGAGTAAGAGAGGCCACAGGACAGGAACTCACAAAAATACTGTAAAGCCAGTGAACAGCTAGCCCTGAATGGGTGCTTGTTATGTTGTTGGCACCAACTAGAAAACCTTTTCCATTTACTAATATATGATTTTCCAGTAGCAGACTTTCTTGCCTCTATCAGTACCTGTTGCACATCCTCAGTAAACAGGTCCCTAAAGGGAATTAAGACCCTATCACCCAGGCAGTCAAATGAAATTGACTGGTTTTAGGATGTATCAAACACCCTTGCTCTTGTGTGATTAGATCCAGTCTGTAAGAAAAAGGATAACCAGGGTTGCCTGGACCAGAAGGGAGTCACCATAATAATCTTTGGGGATTCTTTTAGAATCTTCAGAAGTACTTTTGACATTAGTGGAAAGGGTGGAAAAGCATACAGGAACATTCCTGTCCAAGGAAAAGAAAAGAAAAGAAAAGAAAAGGTATCTGTCTTTCAGGCCTTCTTGCATGGAGTCCTGGAGTAGAATCTTGTCAACTGATTGTTCAGTGAGGAGGCAAACAGGTCTACTTGAGGAACTGCCCACATATTTATCAAATCTTGGAAGACCCCCTTGATCTGCCAGAATGTAGGATGCCTGTAGCGTGAGATTGTGCTGTGAAGCTATATCCCAAGCTAACATGGTTAGCCTGCAGAAGCGGTCCATCCCAGGTTCCCCCCTTGCTTGTTGATGTACCATATGACTGTAGTATTCACAGTAACAAATTGAAGAAGTCCCAGGGACCAAAGATGATTCAGAGAGTTGAGTGCCTTGGTAAGGGCAACAATTTAATTTATTTTTATGTGCTTGCACCTGTCTTTGGTGTCCCACATGCCTTGCACTTTTATCCCTCCTGAAACTGCTTCACAAGCAGAAGGTGTCTGAAGTCCCTGTGGTAAATGGTTGCTTTGGAACAGGGAGGGAGAGGGGGGAGATCTGGAATTAGGGATATTTGTTGTCACCACAATGTGATTTCTCTTCTGACAATTCACAGCACTGGGGTTTGAAAAGCCATATGGTGCTGAGATAATAGAGAATTCAAATACCATTATATCTCTCTCACATGGAATCTTGACAGAGGTATCATTAAAACCATACATGCCATGAGACCCAAAATCCTGACATATTCCCTTACGGTGACTAAAGTCTGTGTGGAAATCCTTAGAAAAAGATCTAGATATAGAGCTATCTTTTCCTGTGGAAGAAAAAACTATTTGAACTGAGGTGACTAGCTGACACCCCAGGAACACAACCCTGGGTGAAGGAGTCAAAAAAGACTTTTGAATGTTTTCTTGGAAGCCCAGCTTGTGCAACAGCTCTCTCTCACCCAAGTGAGAGATTCCTGACACTTTGAAAAAGACTGCAGTGATACGCAAGTCATTATAATATGGAAAAATCTGGATAGCCAGTAGCCTTCAAGAAGCTATAACCCTATCTAATTTGTGAACATTCTTGGTGCAGTGGATAGTCCAAAAGGTAAGGCAAATAACTGATAATGTGCTTGCGATGCAGAAAACCTTTAGAAACTCCTGAACTCTGAATGAATATGATATGGTGTAATGACGAGTATCTTTTAAATCTACTGTTACTGGGAAGATTGAAAGAGGAAAAAGAGGTCACAGATTATGAAGTAAAATCATTTTGCACACAGACACCATCACAGACAGGTTTAAGAAAGAAAGATCCAGAACAGGTCTCCATGCACTTTTGTTCTTTTGCACATCCTTGAATAAAAACTTCCTCCTAACCTGGGAAGGATGAAATAGTTTTCTTTTCCTCTGGGAGAGCATGTGATGGACAAGTGCAAATAAAAGAGTCAGGTCTGCTAGATTAAGAATTACCCCTGGAAAGAAATGGTTTCCTTCCACTGTCATCTGTAACCTTGGTAAATTATTTTCAGAACCCATTTGTCTGAAACTATCTGCTGCCAAAGAGAAATGTGGAGATTTAGACTTTCTGGAAGATAATGCGGTAGGAGGAAAGAAGGTCCCTTAATAGTCTTTCTGAATTGATGAACTGTCCTTGGTTATGGGGGTTCTTGATTTCTTTTTGGAACCCCGTTGCCTTTCTTTACCTGCATTTTGTTGAAACTATAACTGGATAAGAGGTTAGAGAATCCCTTAGAAAGATTGAAAAGGGAGGGCTGAAAAATCTTAGCTAATCCTTGTATCAACCTGCCCCCTTTCATTCCACTTTTTGATCACTTTTGCAGCAGAAGAAGCAAAAACTAAATCTTTGTCCAAAGGACAATTTCAAAACTCATTTTAAATCATCTGAGAGGTTCTGGGAACACAGCCAGGTAAACCCCCCCCTAAAAAACAGTACCAGGGGCTATAGCCCTGGAAGAAGTATCATTTGAGTCATACAAACACACTGTAAACAATGAGTAGTGTATTGTACAACTGAAGAACTGAAATTATTTAAAGAAGATTTTCGTGACAAGAAGAAACTGTAGACAAAACATTCCTCATACTTTCACAATTAGTCAGAATAAACTTCATCATATGAGCCTGACATTTCAAAATTCTGAAAATTAAAGTTTTAGAAGCATACATTTTCTTCCCACACTTAACAATAATCTATCCATCCTTATCAGAAAGAGTAGGATTAGAATTAACAAAATGTTTATCAGCAGAAGAATTAACTAAAGCTATAGCTGCTAGGTCAGGTTTCGGACAGTGTATAAAAACTTAAACGACTTAAGAACTTCATACATTCTATCTGCTCTTTTAGAGCAGCTGTCTGACTATCAGAAAAATTGTGGGCAGTGAAACACATATCTTCGAAAGAGGACAGAACTGGAGGAATATGTGAAGGTTCTAGAAATCCCTTATGTAACAGCTCATACTATTTTTTGAGGAACTGAGAAACCTCAGTGTTCCCCCACTGAAAACACTGACACATTCTGGAAATAGTCTCAGAAAAAGGGAAACCCCCACAGGGAGAATCAGCAACTGATCTCTACTGAGTCTAACTCAGAAATCTAAAGATAAATCCTTGTATATATCCCTTCATCTTTCACTCCAGATTCAGAAACTCAAATCTCTTCAGGAAAAGAGGTATCCCTTTTTCTTTTATTAGAAAACACCTTACAAGAAGGCTCAACAGCCTGAATTAAACCCTGAGCCAGACCCAGTAAATTACCCATGTTTAATGAAAACTGAGAAGTAGCACATAAGTAGTACATACAAATTTAGTTTGCTGTTTCTTTTTGACTGGAAAATGGGGTCAACAGGGTTATTAATAGCAACATCAGTTTCCCCAGGGATGGGTAGAGCATTCTGGCAAAAAAGGGAAGTTTTCACTGTTCCCTCTCCCAGGACCAACAAGAGTGGCTTTCCCTTGGCCAATGAGGGGACCCCAACATCCACAGCCAACATGGCTAACCCTCAGTCCACAGTAGTTGTAGGTGCTACACCAGAGGGATCCTGGTTAAAGATGAATGGTCTGAAAAACCGGCTTAGTCCACAGCAGAGTCACACACCTGCAGCCAAGGCAATTGTTTTTGCCTGCTGTGGTGGCAAATGCTATTTGCTTAACTTTTCCTTTTTGTGGTTGGAAGACTGTGGGACTGCTGGTTTGTTCCATGGTCAAGCCAAAAATGGTTCCTCTTTCCAGAGGAAAATAAAAAGCAAAAGCCAGGGGAATTTAAGTTTTTGTCACTTTTGTCACACAAAAACACAGTAAAAAGCACTTTAAAAAACTTTACCAAACCCCAAAAGCAAAAGAAAACGCAACTTAGCATAGAAAAAAAATATTTTAATTGCTTTAAATGACTTTTAAACTGGCAAGAAAAAAGGGCGCTCTTGTTTAAATGCACAATGTACTCTCATGACAGTCTGGTAAAACACAAATTCCTAGCTTAAAAAAATAACTTTTCTGAAGAGGAAAGTATTAATAAACAAACATTTAACATTTTTTTTTTTGAAAAGGGAACCAAAATCCTGAGACCAAAATCCTGAAAGTTCAAAATCTTGAAAACTCAAAATCCTGAAAACACACAGGATGCCAACACTTACTATATTCCAGCACAAGTACATACAAAAACAAATACAACACAAACCATATTACTCTTCTCCAAGTATAAGCAGGGGGCCAAGCCCCCCTGCAACCCCATGTGGGGGGCTACACCACGCACACCCCTGCTAAACTCCAAGATTGCACTTAGTGTACTGAAGTGCAATCTCAGAGTTGTTATATTTAAGTAGCAGGGGCTGTGAGGGAGTAGGGGTCTTGCCCCCCTGCATATAGTTGAAGGATAATATGTTTCTGTGTGTACTTGTACTGAAATATAGTAAGTGTGGGTATCCTGTGTGTTTTCAGGATTTTGAGTTTTCAGGATTTTGGTCTTTCAGGATTCTGTAGTGCTCCTATACATATATATATATATATATATATATATATATATATATATATATATATATATATATATATATATATATATATGTGTGTGTGTGCGTGTGGATATATATATATATATATATATATATATATATATATATATATATACATATACATGTACACACACACACACACACACACACACACACACACACACACACACACACACACACATATATATATATATCTACACACATTAAGCCAATGCTGCAATAAAATTTTTATTTATTTGCTTATTTGTTTTTGTTGACAGGGAAATAATTTTTTTTCAGTTGAGGTACGGCACAGAGAGAAAACCTTAACAGAATTATTAACTTTACATAAATTTAGAGCATAAAAGACAGAAAGGTTTGACATAAAATTAAAATGTATAAAAATACAAAAAAAAGAACATTTTATATGCATTCTTTTGTATTAGTTTCTAGTTGGTGTTTAAAATTTGTGGTTGACAACACTCTCTATGCACATTTTTTGTAAGTATGATGCATTTGCAATGCTATATTAGATGCTGAACAATAAGATGAAAAACTAACCTTGAGGTTATAATGTGGTTGTGGTTTCTGATGCACTTAGGGAAGCTGGATCTTTACCATGTCAGACCTTCTGGAGTACAAACAACAACATTTACACCTAGTGGCCAACCTTTTCATCTAAAATTGTTACTTTTTTGAAAACGACATTTCTAGTTTTAGGAAAGTGTTTGATAGATTTTGGCCCATGTTGGGGATGGATCATTTCTGGCAATTTCATATAGTTACCTATAGAACAATGAAGAACATTGGTCATTGCTTATCTGGTTGCAAAAACATTTATAAATCTAGCTACAGACAAACAGATACTGGGTGAAAAGGTGAAAGTAATTCTATCTTGAGGTAAATGAACATTTGTCCTAATTTACTTATAGGATACAAAGCCAGGGAGGCAAGATTACGTTGGTTTGGACATGTGCTGAAGAGGGATGCTGAGTATATTGGGAAAAAGATGCTAAAGATGAAGCTACCAGGTAACAGGAAAAGAGGAAAGCCTAAGATAATGTTTATTGATGTGGTGAGAGAGGACATGCAGGTGGTTGGCGTGACACAGCAAGATGCAGAGGACAGGAAGAAATAGAAACAAATAATCTGCTGTGGCGACCCCCTAACGGGAACAGCCAAAAGTAAATGAAGATATATATGTGTATATATATATATATATATATATATATATATATATATAAAATATACGCACACACACACACACACACACATATATATATATATATATATATATATATATATATACACACTTTCAAGAAAATAGGGAGGACTTCACCCAAAAAATGACTATAATTCTCTTTTAAGAACAAGATGCCTTATTGGCAACAGCTATGACAGTGGGATATCTAGTTAATCACAGTCTTCCCACAATAATACACTTCCTTCTCAAAATAACTCAAATAGAATACTATTTGAATTTCTAAACAGGTACATACTGCACATAATGTTAAAGAAGCAACAAATACAGCATAATAAACACTGCAACACAAACAAACCAAAGTTCATAACCAAATAAAATAAACAGGAGTGAGAGATAAGGGCAGATGGTAAGAAGTTGAAAGATCTCATAGTGAAAGTAATTGAACATAGCGATATAGAACATTACATTAATCACATAAAAGAAGCTCAATAAATTACACATTCAATTTGGAAAGTTAGAGCTAGGTAGAATTAGAGCACAGTTTAAACTGAGATTTTTATCTAGTTAAATTAAAAAACTTTGGTTTCTAAGATTAGAGGTAGTTACTGTTTATTTGTTAATAATTTTGTTTCATTTCTTACAGCAGATGTCACAGGAAGGATTAGTTATTCAATGCATATTTATCAGTTCTGTTTATATAAACAAAGACTGAATATTAAAACAGAGATGTATAGATTTATTTTTCGCAGAGTTTTGTTACCAACAAAAAAGAAACTAAAACATTAATAAATATGGCAATACTGACAACTGGGTTAGTAAATATAAATTTTTTGAATAATGGTATTAAAAGTTTTCTATCTAGCTAAATATCCTAAGCTGAACAAAGCAGAAGTGGTATTCCTACGAGATTACGACTGGACACCGCTAAAAAAAAATCTTCCAGTTAATGATGAACTTATATTAACTCTGCCATCTTAAAAGTATTAAATCATCAAGCTCCTATTAGAATTAAAAAGAATAAAATGTAACCCTGCTCCTCCAATAAAAAAGTAGACTAAACAAATAATGAGATAGGGATGCAAGATATAGACATAAAAGAGTACTCAATCGATTCATGATACATTCAGGCAGTTGAATCTTAAACTGACAAATAAAAAACAATAAGCAAACCTACTATTATAACCTGCAGCAAAGACACCACAATAACCCCACACCGTTTTGCAAATCTGTTAATAAATTACTGAAACCAGGGCAGACCTCCACACCATCACCCAAAACTAGCAACAACACAGATTTAACAGCCAAACAATTTAATTCTTAATTTTCACTCTGTCCTTAAAAGTACCCTTAAGGAGTTCTCTCTCCCTATAAATCTTGAAAACCAAACTGCTGCCTTTTACTTTCATCCCTTTGCTATTTCCACCACTTCAAAGTATATTTTAAAACTAAAATGCTCTGCCTTAGCTGCAGATAACTGTCCCTCAGAACATCTTACTACTGCTGCTGAATCTCTGTCATATCCCATAGCTATACTAACCATCTGCTGCATAACTGAAAGTCACACCCCAACACTATGGAAAACTTCATACATCGACTCCCTACACAAAGGCAAAACATCCACAGAATTCTCTATAAACCCACAGCAATTCCCTCACCACTGGCTAAGCTCCTGGTGAAATGTATACATTTACAACTTATGAACTATCTTATTAATGATAATCTCATTACAAACACATAATATAGCTTTAAACCCTAGCATACTACATACTACAACCGCCCTTATCAACTTTACAAATAAGATCAACAGCAACAGGAACAAAGCATTTGATATTGTTCCCCATCAAAAACTACTATCTGAACATTCCAACTTAAAGCTCTCTTAATCTGCAAAATCATGGTTCCATAACTACCTTTCTGGCAGACTACAGGCAGTCAAGTGACAAAGTACAGTTTTGTACCTACCATAAATGTAGATGTCCGAGAGGTATGCATCTGCAGTCCTAACATATGGGTTGTCCTGCCTCAGGCAGCCCTTCGGTCGGCCGGATTCCAAAGTCTGGGTCTGGCCTCGGCTGATGTCGCACTTCACCCGACGTCATAGCTGCTGTGAATTGGGTATAAAGGCATCAGCTGACACCATTTTCCTCAGTGTTTCTTGCCCCAGATGTCAGGTGCCCTCTAGGAAGGCTAAATTTGGATAAATGCAAATGTTTCCAAACAGTAGAGAGCACACAAAATAAACATGTATATACATATATACAAACAAATACACCATAAAAGATTCCCCCAGCTAGCTACAAGATGGGCAAATACCCTAGGAGTACCACAGAGGGGAAGGAGGGTGGGTAATCCTGACTGCAGATGCATACCTCTCGGACATCTACATTTATGGTAGGTACAAAACTGTACTATGTCCTTCAAGGATGCATCTGCAGTCCTAACATATGGGTAGAATACCATAGCCAAACTGGGGGAGGAGGCACTAAGATGATTATGGTGTAGCTAAGATCCCTTGCAAAACAGCAGTTGCAAAACCTGCTCGGGATCTGGAGTATAAAGGTAGATTATAATGCTTGGCAAATGTATGCACGGAGATCCAAGTAGCAGCTTCTAAAATGTCTTTGGTAGCCACTCCTCGTAAGAAAGCTGTAGTAGTGGCTGTAGCCCTTGTGGAGTGAGGTCTGATGTTTTCTGGAGTTGTCTTTCCATGAAAAGAGTAACAAAATCTAATGCAATTTCCTATCCATTTTGAGATTGTCTGTTTTGAAATTGCTTTTCCTTCCATTCCTGTTGCATATGCTACCAGAAGCTGGTCAGTCTTTCTATTGCTCTTGGTTCTGTCCAGATAGTAGCGCAATTGCCTGTGCACATCCAAGGTATGTAGGAGTCTTTCCCCCCTATTCTGTGGGTTGGGGAAGAATATTGGTAGATGGATTGCTTGGTTCAATGATACCCTGGAGACCACCTTTGGCATAAAAGTAGGATTAGTTCTCAAGGACACTCTATCCTGATGGAAGATAAGGAAGGGCTGTACCGCCATTAATGCCTGTAATTCAGAAACCCTTCTTGCTGAAGTGATTGCAAGCAGGAAAGCAGTTTTCCAAGATAAGAACTGTAATTCTGCTGTTGCTGCTGGTTCGAAAGGGGAAAGTGTTAACTTTTCCAGCACAAAGTTAAGATCCCATGTAGGCAAAGGTGGCTTCCTTGGAGGCTTTACATTTTTAATTCCTCTCAGAAACTGCCTGAGTAGAGGATGAGAGAAGACTGGAGGATCCATGTTGTATTCTGCTGAAATTGCTGATGCATGAATCTTAATGGAGGAGTAAGACAGGCCATTGTGGAAAAGTTCTGCTAAATATTCCAGGATGTTAGCTATGTTTGCTAATGAAACATTTTCTCCTTTTGCTGCACTCCAAATGAGGTATCTTTTTCATTTGGCTGAATAAGTCTTCCTTGTGGAGGGTCTGCGAGCCTCCAGGATAATGTCTTTAACCCTCTGAGATAAATCTGGGTTATTTTGTTTTATGTAATATTCCAAGCAGCTAGCTGCAGTGTTTTCAAGTTTGGATGTAGGGTCTTGAAGTTGTTCTGTGTTAGCAGTAAAGGAACTAGAGGTAGAGGCCATGCGTGTGTCCGAGACATACTCCTGAGTAGCGGATACCAATGCTGCCTCGGCCAGTCTGGAGCTATCAGGATGATCCTTGGGTGATCTTCTTTGATCTTCAGTAGCACTTTGTGCATCAAAGGAAGAGGTGGGAATGCATATGCTGTCAGGTTTTCCCAACTGAAGGACAGGGAGTCCACCTTCCAAGCAAGTGGGTGGTATGTCCTTGTGCAGAATTTCCTCAATTGGTGGTTGTGTGGGGATGCGAACAGGTCTATTTCTGGTAGTCCCCATTTCTTTGTAATGGATTTGAAGATGTCTGGATGCAGCATCCATTCGTGGGCATCCGTGGTAGTTCTGCTTAAGGTGTCTGCTAGTATATTTTCTTTTCCTGGCACAGATATGGCCTGGAGCTGAATGTTGAGGTTCAGGGCCACATTCCACAGGTCCATTGCCATCCGGCATAGAGGATATGAGTGTGTGCCTCCTTGTTTGTTGATATACCACATGACTGTGGTGTTGTCCGTCCTTATCAGCAAATGACCCTGTTGAAGAAACGGTCTGAATGTCTGAATTGCCTGTTTCACTGCCAGCATCTCTTTTTGATTTATGTGTAGGTTCAGCTGGTCTTGCGTCCATAGGCCTTGTATGCACTTGTCCACCATGTGTGCCCCCCAGCCCAGGTCTGAGGTATCCGTGGTGATTGTCTGGCTTGGGCGAGGTTTGTGGAAAGGCAGTCCTCTGTTCAACTGACAGGCCTGAGCCCACCAGAGGAATTCTTGCTTCAGGCATGGAATTATTGGAATCTGGGCTTCTAGACTGTGCTTGTGCTGAGACCATATATTCCTTAGGTACCATTGCAACTTCCTCATATGTAGCCTGGCATGTGGAATCAATATTATGCAGGATGCCATGGAACCCAGAGCTTGCAGGACTTTCCTTGCTGTAAGCTGGTTCTGTGTTGTTAATGCCATGAAATAGAGTGGTAGTTGCTTTTGCTTTTCTGCTGTGAGAAATGCCATCTGATTTGAAGTGTCCAGTTCTGCACCCAAGAATGTTATCCTTTGGGATGGAGCCAGTCTTGACTTTTTCATGTTGACTGTGTATCCCAGGGCTTGCAGTAGTTGTATAACCTTTTCCAAATCTTCTGTTAATTTGGTCTTGTTGTCCGCTTGTATTCGGCAGTCGTCCAGGTATGGATAAATCTGAAATCCCTGAAGCCTGCAATGAGCAATTATTGATGCCAGGCATTTCGTGAATACTCTGGGCGCAGTAGATAAGCCAAAGGGCAATGCTGAGAATTGATAATGCTCTGATCCTGCAAGAAATCTGAGGTATCTTCTGCAATCTGGTCATATAGGGACATGCAGGTATGCCTCCTTGAGATCTAGAGTCACCAGCCAAGACTCCTTGCCCAGCATGGGAAGAAGTTGCTGTAGTGTCAGCATTTTGAATTTTGGAACAATGAGATATGTGTTCAGAGCGGACAGGTCGAGAATAGGTCTCCATTGATTTTCTTTCCTTGGTACCAGGAAAAGTCTGGAGTAAAATCCTTGTCCTTGTTCCATAGGCGGTACCTTTTCTATAGCTCTCATCCTTAGTAAGTGGGTGATTTGTCCTAGAGCGTTTGCTTTTTGGTTTGGTGGTAGGTTTGGCATTCCTCTCTTTTTTGGTAGAGTGTGGAAGTGAAACCTGTAGCCTTTGTCTATTGTCTGTAAAATCCATTTGTCTCCTGTAATGTAATGCCAGTTTATGGAAAATAAGGCTAGCTTTCCGCCTAAGGGTGCTTCCAGTTGTTCCCTGGTAGGTAGTATCAGCGTCAAGTCATTGTGTCTGTCCTGTGGAAGTGGTAGTAGCTGGATTTGTGGCAGTACTTCTCTGGTTGTTGGGCTGCCACTGACGTCCTCTGTAGGCACCTCTGGATTGACCTCTGCCTCTTGGGCGCCTATTTCTGCCTCTCTGTGCTCTGGAGGTGTCTGGAAAGGACCAATTCTTTGAAGGCCAATTTCTACTAAACCTCGGAGGTTGGACCTGTAAGAAATCCTTGACTGTTTGGACAGATTTTGCTTTTTCTTCCACCTTCTTTAGCACTTGCTGTGCAGGGGAGCCAAACAAACTTTGTTTCTCCATGGGAGCATCTAGGAGCTTTGACTTTACATGGTCTGGTAAGGATTGCTCTTTTAACCATGCATGCCTTCTGATCACTGTTCCAGTCATAGCTGATCTAAAAGAAGCCTCCAGTGCATCATAGCCGCATTTTAAGGAATGATTACTGACCTGCTGAGTGTTATGTACCAAATCCTGAAGGGACTTACGGTCTATAGGTTCAGGAGAGGACAGTTTTTTATTAAGCTGGTCTAACAAAAATTCCTGATACTGAATCATGTGGAATTGACAGTTTAAGGCCCTAGCCGAAAAAGTAGCAGAAGTATAAACTTTTTTACCCCATCTCTCTAATGCTCTAGATTCTCTTTCAGAGGGGAGGGGGTTCTTGGCAGAGGCAGCTGCTACAGCTTTGGGGCCCTGTGAAATGGTTTCAGGATCTGCAATAGGAGCCTTATACAAGTAATAGTGAGTGTCCGGGACCCTGTAATATCTATCGGGCTTAGCAGGGGCCGGGGGAAGAGAGTCAGGGGCAGTACATGCATCATTAAAAGCATCATCCACAACTGTTAGTACTGGAGGAATGGCTAAAGGCCTATGCTGTGGTAAATGTAAAAAGGTCCTTAGCCTTTTCCTTGAATCTGAAAAATCCTGGCCCTGCCATTGAAATTGCTCTCTCATAGCATGTAAGGTTTCCCCAAAAGAAAATTCCTGAGGAGGAGAGGCAGAAGGAATGGAGTCTTCTGCATCAGAATCCTCATATGGAGAATAAGGGCCTTCTGGAGGATTTGAGTTTTCTGAATCATCCGAGGAATAGTCTGTAGAAACTGGATCAGGGGGCTCTGCTCTAGGCCTCTTCTCTGGGGGGGGTTGAGAGGCCCTGTCTGGGTGAGGTTGGGATCCCCTGATCAAAGAAATGAGATCCTCAGCCAGGCTGAGCATTTGGGAACTAGAGGTAGGCCTGTGTGAGGGGGTTTTAGCAGGCAAGGCCTTAGAAGATTTAGCTGCTTTAGCCCTAGAAAAAGCCTTGATAGACATAGATGCAGGTGGCCTAGCAGCTCCACGTGCAGGAGTAGATATGTCTAAAGGAATAGTATCTGATAAATCCTGGGTGTCTGCTACAGCAGGAGAAAATTCAGTAGCAGATTCAGCCATGCTGTGTGAGGCCTCGGCTGTCGGAGGTATGCTTTCGGTCGAAGGAAGAACCGAGGACTCGGTTTCAGCTGAAACCGAGACACTCGCGGTTGGCTTAACCGTGGTTTCGGCCGAAACCGCGGACCACGAGTGTCCGTCCCTTTCCTTACGCTTTTTAGCTAATTGTGAAGTCGGAGTCTCCGACGGCATTTTGTAAGCAAAAGCGGGACCAAAAAACTCCTCTGCAAACTCCGACCGACGTCTAAGTGTCCGTCGGTTGAAGGAAGCACAGGCTAGACAAGCTGATATGTCGTGGTCTGGGCCTAAGCAAGGAAGGCAGTAAGAGTGGAAATCCTTATGAGGTATTTGTTTCCCACAAGTTAAACAATTATTTACTTTTTCTGACATCGGCTGAGGCAAGAAAGAGTCCCCAACGGGGTACTTAGCTTTTTAGAAGTCTTCGGTAGTAGAAATCTCTGGATCTGACCGACCGGCACTTGCGAACAGCTTCTGCTTCGGGCACCGCGCGGCAAGAAAGACTGAGGAAAATGGCATCGGCTGATGCCTTTATACCCAATTCACAGCAGCTATGACGTCGGGTGAAGTGCGACATCAGCCGAGGCCAGACCCAGACTTTGGAATCCGGCCGACCGAAGGGCTGCCTGAGGCAGGACAACCCATATGTTAGGACTGCAGATGCATCCTTGAAGGACATCAGACATATTTCTTCTTCCTTCCTGTCACTACAGTTGTGCTCCAGGGATCCATCCTTGATCCACTACTTTTTAACATATAGACCAACTCACTTCATACTACTTTAAGAATTGTCTCAAATAATACAGTACATAGATGATTCGACCCTTATCTGTTCAAACCAATCCCTCTCTGTACTACAAAAAATTACACAGGACCCCTTCTCTTCTATAGAACCCTAGTTATCTAAATCCCAGCTCCTTCTTAACCCCAATAAAACTAAACTTGCACCTTTTACCTCTAAAAATGTCTTGCTCAACCCTTTAGAGCAAAAAATCTGGACAGAGCCATAAATAAGGGGGAGACAACCAAAAATAGGGACAATTTCTAAATAGTGCTCTTACAAACTTCAGAAGTTGATATAACAGACTTTGTATTATCATGAATTTTTAGGAGGGTATGAGGCATGAAACTCAAAATACTTGTCATTATTTCCTGACTTCTGTCCTCTATGACTTAGAAATGATTTGCCGCCAAAAACACACAAATTTGTGATCTTGGAGTTAGAATATTTAAGTAGGGGGGGGTTAGGTTTGTGTTTTGGGGGGAAGGTGTGTGTATGTTTCTGTGTGTGGTGTATGTTGTGTGTAGTTTTCGGTAGTTTGAATTTCGCGATTTTGGTTTTTCGTATTGTGGTGTTTCGGGTGTTTTGTCTCAGGATTTTGGGCATCAGTATTATGAGTGTTCGGTATTTTGCAGTGGTTCTTTATATATATATATATATATATATATATATATATATATATATATATATATATATATATATATATATGTGTGTGTGTGTGTGTGTGTGTGTGTGTGTGTGTGTGTGTGTGTGTGTGTGTGTGTGTGTGTGTTTGTGTGTGTACATACATATAAACATATATAGTTAAACATCAAAATATATAAATCTATAACCAAAGTCAGAAAAGTAAGTAAACAATACCAGTCTAATGGATCATAAAACAAACATAGCACTAGAACAAAACTAGCCACATGACACCAAAAGGTTTACATAGTTTGGCCTGCAGATCATACTATGGGTTTGGGAAGATCTATTTAAGATGCGGCAGATACTTTATTAGCTTTTAAAAATACTATGATAAAAATAATAGGTTAGCAACTAATCACAGTTGAGAAAAAGTAGTCGCCTTTCTTTACAAAAATATAATAAAATTTGTCAGAATAAAACATTAAAAATTACAGAAACAAATATTTAGTACAGAAATAATGATTCAAATAAGAAAATAGATACTAAAGTTCCAGATGTGTATAAGAATTATTAGTGAAATATACAAAATACCCCTAATTAAAAACATTACTTTAATACAAATGTGTCTGTGAGTATATAGAACAAAATGTTATTCCCCCATGTTGAAAATATATAATAAAACCACTGACATTAAAACATGTCAAAGATCCCACTCTCAGTACCTTATATAGATTTTTGAGTATAAAATGATTATTTATTTTATAGGTTTCCTTTTCCTTCAGGGCTTGTTGTGTGTTGGTTAAGCTGTTAATTTGAAAAGAAGATAAAGACATTTACCAGTTCAGCTGCCTTAAATAAACCACACTGTTATCCCTGGATAGGATTATGTACAAAAATTCACTGGAAACAGAGGAATGTTACTGGGCCATATTTCAAAATAGTTGTTTTCAGTGTAAGTCTCCCCTGATTCCAAAAGCCTTGTTCTCAGTGGAAGTGACTTACTTCATTGTAAGACCTGTCCATAAGGGTTGTTTTGTGGACCATATTCTAAAACACCTGCTCTCAAACTGCTGTCATTGTAAGGTGTCAACTACACTGAGAGCAATCCTTTTGGAACCAGGACCATTAATTATGTGAGGTATTTCAGTGTTACAGAGATATAGAATATAAAAACTAATAAATCCATAAGATATTCAAAATTATTAGATTCTGGTTCTAAGATAACATCTTCTCTTAATATATTTATATGGCTATCTGTAAGAAATGTACAGCATTTTATATTGGGAAAACAGCATGTTACCTTAGAACCAGGCTGTATGAACATGAGTATGATGTTAGAAACAAAAACATGTCTTATGCATTATACAGACATGTTAACAATTACTCAGATAATGGATTTGTTTTCCAATCCTTGAAAATGTTGAGCAAATGTGAAAGGGGTCCCTAAAAGAAGTCATAGAAAAATGTGAATTAAAATGGAAGCTGATTACTGATGCTAAGAAAATGCTGGTACTTAATGGCTATTCTTCTATTACGTGCACTCAAAAACGAAAATCATTACAATTATATAGTTTGTTTTAAATTATTTTTTTCATATTTAGTATTAAATTTTATATAGATAATTTTTGTACTAGGCTTAACAGTGTTGTGTGAAGTGTTCTACATGGTGTTTTATGAAAAGGTTGTTGTCTCTTCAAGGAAGGGTCATGTGACCTTGTATGAGCATTTAAAAAGGGAAGTATGACTAACTTGATTCTGATGAAGTCTGGATTGTAAAATAAAATCACAACCTGTTTTTATTAAACCACGCATTCAGTGGTAATCCTGTTATTCAGTCTGTGGACATTTCCGTGCTTGGTGTGGTGTGTCCTACTTTCTCAGTTTTATAACTTATAATAACCATCCTTTGAAATAACTAACTACTTTAGATGGCTAGTGTCACTCGTCCCTCTCTAACATAGATGACAAGCAGGCAGGGTATTTCATTTAGATGCTTTAATACATAGAAACACAACAGGCTGGACAGCAGCATCATAAAATATAAACAAATTAGTTAACAGACAGACCTTACATACATACATGCTTACATCTCAACAGCTTACTACAAAATGGCAGTTAGGTTCACACGTGCTCAGTATTTATACACTTGTGCAAGCCCTTGGATAGCTTCTTAATTATACATGCACATACATTGATCTACATCCTCCCTCTTAAAAAGACTGCCCTTGTAAAACAACTTTAGAATTAGACATGCATTACTATAGACATTAGAAACAAACACAATGCTCATGTCCAAGTTGCCATGTAACTGTTACATGGTCTGGAGATACGACCGGATCTCATGACATAACAACCTGGACTGAATTTAGCAAAAGCGACAGTCTTCGGTGAACAAATCATATCAGGAACTTCTGGATTCGTCACAGGAATGGGAATTTCTCTGGAACTTACTTTGGAATTGGAACACCGGGCAACTCACTCTGAGATAAAGTGTCTTTCTCACAGGCTATGTGCTGTAGTACAGCATGGACACCGGTATCAAATGCTTCTGATTCCACCTAAACTCTGCTGCTTGTGATTCCACAATGTACAATCTCAGCTCTGGGCAAATACTCTTCACGACTCCTATCCAATCATAACCTCTGGACGTTTGCATCCTTATCACTTTCCCTCATAATGGATTGAGTTGTTTGTTGGTTTTATTGTAGTAGGATTTCTTGGTTAAATGCTTCTTCAACAGATTGGTTTTCACCGTTGTTCTTGATACATGGAACCAACAATTGACTACTGATTGGTAATGTGGTCCTGGTTTGTCTCAACAGAAGTCTCTGGGTAAGTGACCCATGATGTTTATCATGAGGAATATTCTGAGATTCGAGTGATTCAGGAAAACATCACTATGGTCTCGTTTTGACTTATGTAGTAACTGTTTGCACTCTGAACTGCACACTTGGCCATACCATTTGACTGCGGATAGTCTGGGCTACTTGTGACATGAGTAAAATCCCATTCTTTGGCAAATCTTTTGAACTGCTGGCTTGTAAACTGCGTGCCATTGTTGGAAATAACTTTGTGCAGACTACCATGGACTGCAGAATGATGCTTCACCTTAGCAACGACAGCACTGGATGCTAGATTAGGAAATAGGTCAATCTCAAACCAATTAGAATAAGAGTCTGCTAACAACAAATAATGTTCACCATTTCACTCGAAAATGTCGGTTGCTACTGTTGGCCAAGGTAGTTCCGGAATCTGGTTTAGCTGAAGTGGTTCAATTGTGCTGATGTGACTTAGTACTATTACACACAGGACAAGAAAAAAGTACTCGCTCAATATCTTGTGACATACAAGGACAAAATACTAGTCCTCTCATCCTTCTTTTGGTAGAATCGGGTCCTGGATGACCACGATGCAAAACAGTAATGCACTCATGTTGCAAGGACCTTGGAACAAGTACTTTCGGACCTTTCATAATGATACCATTGTCAGACAAAATCTCATCTCTGTATGGAAAATAAGGTTGCACTTCTTGAGGTAAACTAGATTGCTTTGATGGCGATCCTTGACTGACAAAGTGGTTGAGCCTTTCTAAAACTGGACCTGTGGTTATATGATCTCTTAGCTCATCAAGATGTGTGGAAGAAAAATTTCTCACTTCCATGACTTCAAAATCAAAGCTCTCATTCTCATGCTGTTCAGTGGTGTTTCTGGGTGATCTGGATAATGTTTGTTAGACTACTGGTGATACTGCACAAAACAAATCCAACGAAAACACTATAAAATGCCAAAATTTAATGTAAAGCTTTCAGTTTAACCACCCTTCATCAGTACATGAAAATAATAAATCTTACCATCATTTAAATAGGGAGCCAATACTGTCACGTGATTCAGCCAGCCTAGTATCACTAATTAACAACTAATTATTTAAATAGCTTCATTCATAGTAACTTTTAAATGTAATTTTTGAACGTAGTTATAAAAGTTACTATGAATGAAGCTATTTAAATAATTAGTTGTTAATTAGTGATGCTAGGCTGGCTGAATCACGTGACATTATTGGCTCCCTATTTGAATGATGGTAAGATTTATTATTTTCATGTACTGATGAAGGGTGGTTAACCCGAAAGCTTTACATTAAATGTTGGCGTTTTATAGTGTTTTCGTTTGATCTGGATAATGTATCAGCAAGATAAAGAAGTTTGCCTTTCATGCAGACAAGAGTGAAATTATACTTTTGCAATCTCAACATCATGCATTGCAACCTGGCTGGAGTGGAATGCACTGGTTTTCTTAAAATAGTGACTAGAGGTTGGTGGTCTGTTTCAATCTGGCTAGGTCTACCATAAACATAATCATGGAACTTTGAACATGTAAACATAATTGCCAAAATCTTTTTCTCGATCTGAGCATACAGCATTTCAGTCTGGGTAATCATTTTCAATGCACAGGCAAACAGGTTGACCCTCTTGTAGAATGACTGCATCAAGATTAAATTTCGAAGCATCACAGGAAAGAGTAACTGATTTGTGAACATCATAGCATCTGAGAGTTGGTGAACTAGCAATTCTCTGTTTCAGGATATCAAATGCTCTTTGGTGTTGCTCTAACCAAGACCAGGATACATCTTTACATGTCAGCTCTCTAAACGATGCTGAAAGTTGGCTCAAGTCTGGAATGAACTTGCCTAGACAGTTAACCATGCCAAGAAAATGTTGCAGGGCTTGAACATTGTCATAGGCCTAAACTAGTAAATAAATGATCAACATAAGTACCCTCTTGTAGCCCGAATTTGCATTTCTTTGGATTGAGAATAGGATTCACTTGACATGCTCTTTCCAGAACTTTTCTGAGGTTTCTGTCATGCTCATTTTCCCCATTAACTCCTACTAGTATGTCATCTACTATAATAGCACAAGGATATCCAGAAAAAAGTTGCTCCATTGCATGTTGAAAGACTTCACTTGCAGAATTTTTCCCAAATGGCATCCTCAGAAATCTGTACCTTCCAGAGTACTGAACGTAGTGAGCAATGATGATTTCTTGTCAAGCTGAATTTGTCAAAATGAACTCTTTGCATCTAAGACTGAAAAACACAGTGGCATTTGGCATCAGGGCTGTGACTTCTTCAGCTGTGAGCATTGGATGATGAGGTCTTTTTAGAGCTTTGTTCAAATCTCATGGATCAATACATATTCTGATGTCTTATGAGCTACCAACAGGGAAGATACCCATATAGTTGGTTATGCATGTGGGCAAATTACACCTTGTAGCACCATTTTATCTAGCTTGGCTTTGACTCTGTCCTGCATGGCTAGTGGAACTTTCCAGATTGGCCTGATAACTGGACTGATGTCTGAGTCTAAATTCATGGAGTACACAACTAGAAGCTTCCTTAGTTTGTCTTTGAAAAGACCAGTATAGGTAGATGAACTTCCTTATTAAATGAAAGCAGTCCCATTTTCAAACTCTGAGCCCTAATAATGACTGGACTTGCCTCTTGACCACATAAAATAACACATCGCAACTTCTTCCAGCAGAGTAACATAAAAGCACTACTGAGCCTTCCGTTTGATTTTCTTATCCACCATAAGCAACAAGCTTCACACACCTTGCCAAATCAAGCCTTTCAACATGACACACACTAGCAAATGCTGCTGCTGACATAACATTGCACTTGGAACCTGTGTTGACTTTGAGCTCTATGGGTTTTCCATTTATCTGAACAGTACAAAATGCGTCATTCTTTGCTCTTAAATCTACTGCATTGACTGCTTCATAAAGCACTGACAGACCATCAACATAAAGAGTATGACTGCAGGTTTCTAACTGATCAACTCATTTCTTAAAATGTTCCCTTTTAATAAAAGAATGTGGGCCTTTTGATCTACAAAACCTTTTTAAATGATTCCATTTATTGCATTTGTGGCATTGCTGACCAAAAGCTAAATATTTTCCCTTTTAGACTCATGTTTTCCACCACAGTTATGACAGTTGGCAATGAAATTGGGTGGAGGCCCATGCTTTGAGTTTGCTGACTCACTCTTAGGCTTCACTGAGACTGTGCGGACTCTGGAATTTCCTGGAAAGCTCTGGGGTTTACCACTGAGTGCTGCAGGGGCTACAATTGCTGCCATGTACTTGGGCATGTTTCTTTTAAACACGTGCTGCATACTATAAACAAGAGCTTTATCACTGTGCTTTCTAGAGCTATTCTCATTTGTAAGCATATTTGTGTGCTTTTCTGTCAGCTCATATACTTGATAAATCTCAATGGCTTTATTCAAAGTTAAATCACTGTCACGAAGAAAAATCTTTCTCACAGCATCATCTTTAATACCACACATCTGTCTTTTATCAACTCATCCCTTAAATCATCAGATCTGCATATTTTATCCTTATCTCTCAAATCAGTTACATATGCTGCAAAAGTTTCACCAGGCTTTTCATCCCTTGTATAAAATAAGTGCCTTTCCATTGTAACATTTGTCTGGGGGTTACATATTTCTTTAAATTTGCATTTTATACACTCAGGGTCCTCCCCTTGACTTAGCTGGTACAAAAATATAATGTTTCCCCCTCTCCTGCATAGATAGCAGGTGCATACACAAATGAATGTTCCCTTTCAGTGGCTTTTGACCCAGATAAATTAAGCAGAATAAATGCCTTTTGTATGGTCATCTTTTTCAGAAAATGCAGCTTGTATGAAAATGTTATACTCCTGTTCAAACACTCTTCAGGTCTGCACAATGTTTTTGTCAAACACAAGTGCACCGGGTTTTCGAAATCCATCTACCATGCCCACAAAATATACACAATCCATCTGCCATGCCCACAAAATATACACACACTGAAAACATGACCCTTGTAAATATGTGCAAACTGTTCTGTGAGCTTGTAATAACATTCAAATGCACAATAAACTCTTCGAAATACTGTACTTTGTGAAATATGCTGTGTAATAGCTGTAGCTTGTGAAATATCTTTACTGTAACACTGTACAAACATGCAAACACCTCATACACTTCTGATAATTCGGCTATCTTTAATTAATACGAAAAATATGTGCTAAGTGAAAATGCGGTATTTCCTCTTATTTTATTCAATTTATGCAATTCAGACATTATTTCAAACATTTTCTGTAGTGATTAAAATATTTTAACAATATCAGACACATCGGTTTATTCAAATATCATTTAGAACAGTCTGTATGCCTCGTTTCATATTTTGCGAATAAGAAATAGTTTGAGCAAGTTTTAACATCTGAAATTTGTTTCTGACCTGTTTTGTGAATTATGTGTGCAGTAGGGATGATTCACTCCTGTATATTCTTACAACACCAACCCGGTGCCTCTTGGACTCAAATGGAAGAAATTGGAACTCTTTCTGGCAACAAGTCATTTTGACCATGCTCCTTTAACATCATGTCCCTTTAGACATGCCACTTATGACACCATGTCGCTCGTCCCTCTCTAACATAGATGACAAGCAGGCAGGGTATCTCATTTAGATGCTTTAATACACAGAAACACATCAGGATGGATAACAGCATCATAAAATAAAATGAAATGGTTAACAGACAGACCTTACATACATATGCATATGCTTACATCTCAACAGCTTACTACAAAATGGCCATCAGGCTCACACGTACTCAGTATTTATACACTTGTACAATCCCTTGGATAGTTTCTTAAAGATACATACACATATTGGTTGGCAGCTAGGATTATGGTTGAATCAACAACTCAAATTATGATACCAAATAGAAAAAAATAAAACACACCATAAATTTGCAATAACTGGGCCACAAAAATCTCTTACTTTCTGGCTTCTTCAGGTAGGATAGCAACTGGGAAAAGAGTTCTCCTTGTCCACCTATAATAATTTTCTCTACTTCCAAAAAGAATCTCTCATCCCTGCTAACAATGACCAACACAATATTTAGATTCATCACCCTGGCGCCAAGTGCTGACCAAAATGTAATGACTACCAATATAATAAAAAAGTTATGTACTCACCATAACATTCCATCTGTGTTGTCCATTTTTATTCTTCCTCAACTATTGGGATCAGATCCATTTCTTGGATCTGACTCAGCCATTTCATCCAGCTTGTGAAACATATAAACTTTCAAGCTCCTTCCTTAACCCATAATGCCCTAGACACCTAGCATACCTCAGATCTTGTATGCTGCCCATACACCTGCAATGTAGGAAGGAATTATGATACAACAAAAATCCAGAACTCAACTTTTGGGACAGAGCCCCCAGCGAGATAACTTCCAGGAGGACTCAAAGGAAGGATATTCCAGAGCACAGCTGAGCCAAAGTCAACTCTTCCCCTAGAGACCAAATCCAATTTGTAATGAACAATAAAGGTATGAGAGTTAGCCCAAGTTGCAGTACAAACACCATCCAAGGAAGTTATAGACAAAAAGGCTGAAGAAGTTACCATAGATCTGGTGAAATGGGCTTTTTGTGGTTTTGGTAAAGGCAAACCTACTTTTTCATATAGAAAAGTAATACAATCAGTCAATCATTTGGCTAAAGTCACTTTAGAAACTAGTTCTCCTAATTTTGATTCCAAAAAGGAAACAAATAAATTGTTTGGATTTCCTCAAATCTTTACTTCTGTGAAGATAGAAACTTAACTATCTGTGGTCATCCAACAGGTGTAACATACAGTCTCCTTTATTTGAGAAATTTGGAAAGAAGACTGGAAAGTTGATAACCTGATTAATATTGGATTCTGACACTACCTTAGGTAGAAAGGAAGGACTGGTCCTTGTAAAAAATCAACTAAGGAGGTTTAGATGACAAGAGTCTATAATTCTGATACCCTTCCAGCAGAAGTAATAGCAACCAAAAAGATAGTTTTTCAGGTCAAAAATTTTAGCTCACAGTTAGCTGATGGTTCAAAACGTGGTTGGGTAAGGTCTGTAAAATAATATTTAAATCCCAAGAAGGAGCAGGGTCCTTTAATGGAGGTCTAAGTAGGTATGTTCCTCTGAGAAAGGCTTTGTAAAGTTTGGTAGATGCTAAAGTTGAATTATTTATTCCTATAAGAAAATCAGAAATGGCTCTGATTGTACTCTTTACAGATGAGGAGGCTAGACCCTTCATTGAAAAATAGAAGTTATGTTCTTACCATAACGTTCCATGTTAGTTGTCTTCTTCTCGCCTTCTTTCTTGCTGGATGGGTTCGGAGCCGACCTCGGCTCCGACTCGGCCACTCTAAAAGCTCGAGAGTTGGTTCCACTGGCTCGAGGCTCCCCTTATATCCCACAATGCTAGGCGTGTATTACCTCAGATCTCGTTTGTGAGCTAGGCCCAGCTAATAATAAAACCAGAAATACTGGAAAGGGAGAATCCACCTCTATAAAAAAGGAAGAGGAAAGGTGACCTGAAGCCTCATCCAGGAAAATATGCACAGCAGAGCATATACCTATAGCAATAGAGGTGGTAGAAAGAGAGGTCATAATCAAACTCCTCTAGGTCTGTCCAGGCCAGGAAGAAGGAGGGTGGGACGCAAGAAAGAAGGCGAGAAGAAGACAACTAACATGGAACGTTATGGTAAGAACATAACTTCTATATGTTAAGTTGTCTATCTCGCCTTCATTCTTGCTGGATGGGACCGCGTCCCTAGCACCTTGTCCTGGGTAGCCTATCGGAACAGACTCTTGAGAACAGTGGTACCAAAGTTAGCTCTATGTCTAGAAGCTAAATCCAACTTATAATGTGAAATGAAAGTGTGAGGAGTAGCCCAAGTAGCCGCTGCACAAATGGTGTCAATAGGCAGTCTGTCTTGGAAGGCTATAGAAGTAGCCAAAAGCTCTGGTGGAGTGGGCCTTAGGTTTGTTAGGCAGCTTTTGGTGTCTAATTTCATAAACAAGGGAAATCAGAGATGTTAACCATCTGGATAGTGATACCTTGGAAACAGAAAGTCCCTTTCTGCCTTCTGCATAAGAGACAAACAACTGGTCAGTTTTTCTGAATTGTTTGGTCCTATCCAAATAGTACCTTAACTGACAATGAACATCTAGCCAATGCAATTTTTGTTCAGACCTGCTAGAATATTCTGGAAAAAACACAGGGAGGTCAATGCTTTGATTTAGGTTAGACGCAGAGGCTACTTTAGGTAAAAAAGACGGGTTGGTTCATAAGGATACCCTGTCTTTATGGAACAACAGATATGGTGGTCGACAGCTGAGTGCATGAAGTTCTGAAACCCTTCTAGCTGAAGTAACAGCTACCAGAAAGAGAGTCTTCCATGATAGCAATTTTAATGAACAGGAAGCTGCAGGTTCGAAAGGGGAAGAATCAAAGAAGTGAGAACTAAATTAAGGTCCCAAGAAGGAGGAGGATTTCTTATAGGAGGTCTGAGTAGAAAAACTCCCTTCAAAAAGGCTTTGCAAAGCTTGTGAGACATGATGGCAGAATCTGAAATGCCCACATGAAAGTTAGATATAGCTGTCAATTGGACTTTGAGAGTAGAAGGAGATGAACCTGCGTGAAAGAGTTCAGCTAGAAAATCAAGAACTATTTGGATGGGAGCAGTGAAAGGATCTAAGTCCCTTCCTTGAGCCCAATAGGCAAAACGTTTCCATTTACTAAGATAAATCTTTCAAGTGGAAGATTTATGGGAAGCTATTAAAATATCTTGAACAGTGTGAGATATTTGAGGAAGCCTGGCTAAGGTAGGAACTGGAGGAACCAAGCAGTGAGGTTCAATGATGTTAGGGAGTGATGAAACTGACCCGACTGATGGATCAAAAGATCTGGAACTAGGTCCAGATGCCAGGGTTGCTCCAACAGAAATTGATGTAGAAAGGGGAACCAAACCTGTTGAGGCCAGTAAGGAGCAATGAGGATCAATGAGGCCTTCTGAGCGATAGCTTTCTGTATCACTTGAGAGATTAGTGGGAAGGGAGGGAATGCATACAGAAGTCCCCGGGGCCAAACTTGGACTAGAGCATCTCTGCTGGGCTGACCTGGTAAGGGGAAAAGGGTGAAATAATCTTTGCACTTGCTGTTTTGGGGAGTAGCAAAAAGGTCGCAGCAAGGCTGACCCCACTTGAGAAAAACTTTCTCCAAGATAGAATCTTTCAGAGACCACTCGTGAGGCATGAGGATAGCTCTGTTCAACTTGTCCGCGATAAGATTGGACTTCCCGGGAATGTGCATTGCTATCAGAAACCGCTGAGAAGAAATCGCCCATTGCCACAGTCTGAGTGCTTCTCGACATAGGGGGTAGGACTTGGTTCCGCCTTGTTTGTTGATATACCACACTACAGACATGTTGTCCGTCTAAATTGCTATCGTTCCCAAGGGAAGAGAGTCTTGAAGGGCTTGCAACGCTAAAAGCACTGCTCTCATCTCTAGAACATTTATATGCAAGTGGCGTTCGTTTGGTTGCCAAATGCCCTGGACTGTTCTGCCCTGATAATGCCCCCCCCACCCGATCAGGGAGGCGTCCGTTGTCAGAGTAGCAACCGGAGGAGGAAGAACAAAGGGTCTTCCTTGGAAAAGCTGTGGGGAGGAAATCCACCAAAGAAGGTGATTCCTGCATGTTTGCGTAATCACAATGGTGTGAGACATCGGAAGTTGCTGGTATGACCACTGTGTGAAGAGCATCCATTGAAGGATTCTCATGTGAAATCTGGCTAACAGAAGTAGAGGGATAGCAGCCGCCATAATCCCTAGTACTTTTAGAACCAATCTGACTTTGACTCTGTTGCTGTGGAATAGAAGAGAGACCAGTTTGTGTATGTCCACTATTCTTTGGTCTGTAAGTCTTGCAGACATGTTGATTGTATCTAGATTTGCGCCTATGAAGGTAATAACATGACAAGGCGACAAAACAGACTTTTCGCAATTTATTGAGATACCTAACTTTTGAAAAATGCGAAAGGCATAGTCTCTGGCAATCAGAAGACGATGCTTGGTAGGAGCTGTGAGGAGCCAGTCGTCTAAGTATGGAAACACTTGGAATCCTTGACGTCTCAGATGAGAAGCTACCACTGCCATGCATTTGGTAAACACCCGGGGGGCAGTGGTGAGTCCAAAGGGCAGGGCTCTGAATTGAAAGTGACTGGTTCCCAGCCTGAAGTGGAGGAATCTTCTGGAGCGTCTGTTCATTTTTATATGATAGTACGCATCCTGAAGGTCTATAGAGCACATCCAGTTTTCCTTTCCCAATAGGGGAAGGTTGGACTGTAGCGTGACCATCCGAAATCTTGTTTTCTTGACAGACTTGTTCAAGATACTGAGATCCAAAATTGGTCTCCAGTCCCCTGTTTTCTTTGGAACTAAAACGAACCTGGAGTAGATTCCGGATCCTTGCTGGTCTGCTGGAACTGGCTGAATGGCTCTTTTTGCAAGCAGCTTTGAAATTTCCAATGCTGCAAGATCCCTTTGAGCGGGTGGAACATCTGGAAGGGATTTTTTGGATTGGTTTGGAATGCGAACGAACGGAATGGAATAGCCTTCGGAAATGATGGACTGTACCCACTTGTCTTGAGTTAGGGATTGCCAGGCTTCTGGGTACAGTGATAATCTTCCCCCGACTGCCTCCGAAGGTGGACAGTCGGGCAACACCTCAGGGATGCTGGAAGGGCTTATCGGAAAAAGTTTCTCGATTGCCCTGGTTCTGCGGACCCCCCCTGCCCCTAGGGCGACGTCTACCATTGTTGTTCCCTCCTCTGCCTCTGGAGGGAAACCGACTCTGTGCGTCAGGCAAGTTCCCTTGAGATTGTTTGCGGAACCACATTTTTCCACTTTTCTGGCCTTTGGGGTAAGGCCTAGAAGGAGTAGAAAAATGGACTCCGACGGCAGAAAGTTTTGCCATCCGTCTCGCACCTCGTCAAAGTCTCTTTCACTTGAGGACCAAAAAGGGATGATCCATCAAACGGGGAATTAGTGAAAGACGTTTTAAAGGGGTCCGCAAAATTGCATAACCGCATCCAGGCATGCCTGAGTAAGGCAACACCTGTCCCTGCGGCTCTGCTCGCTCCATCAGCCGCATATGAGAGGAGGCGCATGGAGGAGTTAGCTATAGAATTAAGGGTAGTTAGCTGAGCGTTCATCTTATCCTGAAAACCCGCAGCTGTAGGATCCTTTAACATCTTACTCGCTTCCTTGATCAAGTCTCTTTGAAGATGAGTAAAATGGCAGAGGTAGTTCAGCGAACGCATAGCAAAGGTCGCTGACGAAAACATCCGCTTCCCGTACCTGTCCATTGACCTAGATTCCTTGTTAGGAGGATGGATAGGCACTGAAGGATCAGCTAGCTCCTTCTTAGTGGCAGCAGCTACCACCATAGCATCCACAGAGACTCCCTTAGTCAGAAATTGCTTATCTGCTGGTGCTGTGATAAACTTTGAAGGTCTCCTGGGGGTGGGGTCCACAGAGTCAGGAGCCGTCCAAGCCTTTTTAGCTACCACCTGCATGAGGGGGTCAAAGGGGCGGGACACCCAGGAGGTGGAAGGGCGAGAGCCAAACGCCTCAAGATACACAGATTCATCCTCCGTAGGGTTAAGGGCTGGCCAATTTCCCCTCTGTTTCAGGATCTCTAGAATGTCTGCAAAGGAGACATCTTCAGAAAGGGAACGGGGGGAACCCTCGGAATCCTCTAAATCTGTGTCAGAGGTGACAGATTCAGGTGAGTCTATGTGCTTCCTCTTACACTTTCTCTTCCTAGGGGGCTCCCCTGCCAATTCAGGAGAGGCCTCGGAAGAGGATGAGATCCCCACAGGGGATTCTTGAGGAGCTGGCTCTCTGCGGTCCGGGATGAGGGAGTGAGTAGACATAAGCTGAGGCACCGAGGAGGGAGGGACGGACGGAGCCGACTGTGGAGTTGAACCAGCTTCCAACACACTCCGCATGACCTCGAACGCACCCCTGTCAGGCAGAGCCAGAGGTCCCCGCTCCGAAAAGCTGAAAACCTCCCTCGGCACCGACAGCGATGGCTCCGAGGCCGATGTCGGAGCCGAACTCACCAGAGCCGAAGCACCGAGAGGGAGAGCGGGGTCGGACAAGGGTCCGATGCCACTCACCCCCTCGGAGCCGACGAGGGAAGTCCGGCGCCGAGATTCTTCCAAGGAAGAAATCGGAGCCGACAACGGAGCCGAAGACAATTGTATCGGCTCCGACGCTACCACAGTCTCGGGTCTGAAACGCCTCGGCTCCGAGCTCAAAGGAGTCGGAGGAGGAACATTTTGAGGAATAGGGTCAAGCTTCGACTGATGAGTCGGGCTCTGAAGCATTTGGGCCAGTGCCTCGGACTTAAGAAGTCGACTCACTACCCTCTGAAGATCATGATCCGAAAGCCTCGATGATCTAGAGGAGTGAGATCTATGGCTCCGTTCAGACAGCAAGGGAGATGCTGGAGCCGAATGAACGGAGCCAAGGGACGGTGACCTGGACCTCTTTCTAGATGTCGGCTCCAATGGTCTGATCGGAGCAGACTCAGAAATTTCTAAAGCCTCGGCTCCAGCCGGAGCCGAGGGAACCACAGGAGTAGCAGTTTGAGTCTCATCGGCTCCAGCCGGAGCCGATGTCTTAGTAGGCTTCGAAGCCTTAGGCATCGACTCAGAGGCTGGAGTCGAGGACCTATGAGCCTTAGAGGGTTTACCCGAAGTAGCAGTAGGGGGACCCTCAGGCTTAAGCAAGCCCCTTAAGATGAGCTTGTTTTTTCTTTCCTGCAGGACTCTAGGGCTGAAGCCATGGCATACAGCACAAGAGTCCTGCAGGTGTAAAGGTCCCAGGCAGTACACACAAGAAGTGTGACCGTCTGTCAGAGACATTTTCTGACAGCACGAGTCACACTTCTTGAAGCCTGAGACCTTCGAATCCTTGGACATAACAAGGAACAAGTGTAACCACACACAAACACAAGCACACCGATTACACTTATAAAAACTAAAAATAGAAATTTAAACTAAAAAAATTAATTTACTGTATAAAAATCCCTACAGAAACACACACACTCCAAGGGAATGGGAGGGCCCAAAGGCCTAAGGGAAGAACTATAAGTTCTTAAGGTAAAAATTAAAGAAAAACTAGATTAAAGGGATAAGAGACCTTTAAGGTAAGGGGAAACTGTATGGAAAAACTAAATTAAAGGGTTTAATTCAATTTTTTAAAGTAGTTCCTACACTAACCTGAAGCCGGTGAAGCAACACGTCTCGATAGCTGTAGCGGCAAACGAGATCTGAGGTAATACATGCCTAGCATTGTGGGATATAAGGGGAGCCTCGAGCCGGTGGAACCAACTCTCGAGCTTTTAGAGTGGCCGAGTCGGAGCCGAGGTCGGCTCCGAACCCATCCAGCAAGAATGAAGGCGAGATAGACAACTTAACATTCATAGTTAAAAAGGAAAAATCCTTAGAAATCAGAGCTGAAAAGGTATCTAAAAACAAATAATCTTTTCCATTTACTTTTGTAAACTTTTGTAGTGGAAGCTTTGTGGGATGATAAAAGGATGTGACGGATAGGTGAGGAGAGCCTTAACTGTCTAGTAATTAATGGAACTGGAGAAACCATGCAGTCAACCTGACACCTGAAATGTCAGGATGAATCATGTCTTGCAGATGAGAGAGTAGCTCTGGAGTTAGATCCAGAATCCAAGGTGTTTGTACAAGGTGAGGTGAAAGGAAGGGAAACCAGATCCGACGAGGCCAAAAAGGTGCAATGAGGATAACTGTGCTCTTTAATCGAGATGCTTTCTGGAGAAATTTGGGAATGAGGGGTACTGGGGGTAAGCATAAAGGAGACTGGAGGGAAAAATGTGAAGTACAGCATCACTCAGGGACTTCCCCAATGGGGGGAAAGTGCTGTACTTGTTGTTGAGGGGAGATGCAAACAGATGGGCTGGCCCCATCGACGGAAAATCCCTCCACCATCTTCATGTTATGAGACCACTTTTGAGACATTAGCACAGCCCTGCTTAACTTGTCTGCAATTACATTGTACTTCCCAGGACGTGTGTTGCTATCAGAAATTGATTGGATGAGACTGCCCATTGCCATACTCTCAGAGATTCTTAACAAAAAGGGTAAGATATGGTTCCCCCTTGTTTGTTGATGTACCAGACTGCTGACATATTGTCTATTTGAATCACCATAGTCCTGCTTGGGAAAGTGTCTTGGAAGGTCTGCAACACTAGGAGGCAGCTCTCATTTCCAGGATATTGATATGTGTGTTGGCATCTTCAGGAGACCATGTGCTTTGGACCGTCCTTCCCAAAACGTGCCCCTTCACCTAATCTGAGAGGTGCCCATGGTCACTGTGCCCCTGAGGTGAGGAAGAACAAAGGGAAGGCCTTCTTGTATTTGATTGGAATGGCTCCTCCATAGAAGGTAATCTTTGAAAGCTTGCATTATTCTGACTTGACTGGATAATGGCTGTTGGAGAAAGAACCAGTGAGTTGCTAGTGTTCATTGAAGGACCCTCACATGGTTCCTTGCCAGTGGTACTAGAGTGATTGCAGCTAGTGGGGGTGGATGGAAAAATGGTATTATATAACCTCTGGATATTATCTTCCAAATCTTTTACAATTTCTAGCCAGGCTCTCTGGTGTAGGAATAGATGACCCCTGACTGCCCCCGGAGATGGACAGCTGGGCCTCCTTTCAGGAGCACTCATAGGGTCTGTCAGAGAAAGTATCCTTAGATCCCTGGTTATGCAGATCATCTCTGCTGCAGGGATGGTGTCTTCTATTAGAGTTCCCCCTCTTGCCCAGGGGAAATATCTCCACAAGGATCATGGAAGGGACCCTGGGAATTTTTTGAATAAAAAGCTATATACTCACCATAACGTTCCATCTGCATTGTCGATTTTTTCACCTCTTCTCACATATGGGTCAGGATCCGATCCATTGGATCCGAGTCGACTGTTACTAAGCTTGTAGCAACCAAAAAGCTCTTAGATTCCTCTCCTTACCTACAATGCATCTCTCCCTGTTACCTCAGATCTTGTTTGCTAGAACTATTTACATAGGAGAAAGTACTGAATTTTAATGTTGAAAAGATTTTTAAGGAGACCATTTCTGGAGTATTGGAGATAATAAAAAATTACCATAATTTCACTTCCCGTTCAACCAGAAAACCTAAAGGGTGGGGATTGGAGGGAGGGGATGTGAGGGGAGATGAAAAAATTGACAATACAGATGGAATGTTATGGTGAGTACATGACTTCTTAATCTGATATTGTTGATTTTTCATCTTGTCCTCACATATGGGACTGAATCCCCAGCTATCTTTAGCCTGGGCAGACTCATGGGAGGATGTTTCTCAGAACCATAGAACAAAAGCAGGCTCTTCCCTTGGAGACAAAATCCAACTTGTGATGAGTGATAAAGGTGGGATGGTTTGCCCATTTGGCTGCTGCACAAATCTTGTCCATGGATGCATTGGTCTGAAAAACTGCAGATATGGCCATGATCCTGGTTGAGTGAGCTCGAATAGGTTTGGATGGATTTATACCTTTTGAGGTGTATATAAAGGAAATGCAATCAGAGATCCAATTTGACAAAGTAACCATGGATACTGGTAGGTCTTTTCTAGCGCCTGCAAAGGCAATGAACAATTGACTTGCTTTCCAAAACTCTTTAGTCCTCTGCAAACAGAAACACAACTGTCTATGAACATCTAACAAATGCAAAACACTTTTGCCTTTCTTGCTAACGTTAGGAAAGAAAACAGGCAAATGTATGGGCTGATTAATATTTGTTTGTGAAACAACTTTAGGCAGAAAGGAGGGGTTGGTACGCAAAGAGACTGTCTTTGTGAAAAATCAAATATGGAGACTGGGAAGATAGTGCCTGAATTTCTGATATTGTTTTTGCAGATGTGATAGTCACCAAAAAGATAGTTTTCCAAGACAGAAACTTAATTTCACAAGTTGCTGCAGGTTCAAATGGGGGCTGAACAATAAGACATAGTACCAAATTAAGGTCCCATGGAGGAGAGAGATCCTTGTGTGGAGGCCTTAACAACAGGGTCCCTTTCAAGAAGGCTTTGCAAACTTTGTGGGAAATGAGAGATAAATTATCCATCCCAATGTGAAAATTTGAAATGGCTGCTAATTGCACCTTAACTGTAGAATCAGCTGTTCCATTATCAAAAAGGTGGGCTAAAAATTCTAGAACAGAGAGAATAGGAGCTGTGAAAGGTTCTAAATTATGTTATTGAACCCATATTACAAACCTCTTCCATTTACTCCTATAAAATTTTTGAGTGGATGACTTATGACAAGACATCAAAATATGACAGACTAGTGAGGACAACATGGGTTGTCTCTCAATCAATGGAACTGGAGAAACTATGCCATCAGTTTGAGGTTGTGAAGGCTGGGATGAAGCATTCTTGTCAGATATGACAGAAAGTCTGGAAAGGGATCCAGAATCCAGGGTTCCCTCTGTACACAAGACCAGAGGAATGGAAACCAGATTTGTCGAGGCCAATATGGGTCAATGAGGATTACTGTTCTCTTCAATCTGTTGGCTTTCTGAAGGAATTTTGGAATCAAGGGGATGGAGAAAAAGACGTACAACAGACTGGGAGGCCAATAGTGTATGACAGCATCCCCCGGAGACTCCCCCAGTGGGTGGATTAGGATAAAATAGTGGCTGCATTTGTTGTTTGAGGGCAAGGAAAGAGACTACAGCAAGGCTGGCCCCATCTGCAGAAAATGTCCTCTGCTACCATCTAGTCGAGGGACCACTTGTGAGGCATGAGAATGAATCTGCTCAACTTGTCCGCTATCACACTGGACTTTCCCGGAATGTGCGTGGCAACAAGAAAGCAGTTGGATGAGATCACTCATTGCCACACTCTGAGTGCTTCTTAACACAAAGGGTATGATCTGGTTCTTCTTCCCCAGAAAACAGTAAATGCCCCCCACCCTATCTGGGAAGCATCTGTGGTCACAATGGTCTGTGGTTGAGGGGGGACAAAGGGTCAATCTTGTGTCAACTGTTCTGACTAAATCCACCATAAGAGGGTCTTTTTGCACGTGTGTGTTACAAGAATTTGGTGAGACATCAGTTGGTGTATAATTGACCATTGCACATTTAGAAGTCATTGATGCATTTGCATGTGAAATCTAGCTAATGGAACTAACACTATTGCCGCAGCCATTGATCCTAAAGCCTGTAGAACATGATGGGTGGCTACCTGCTTGTTCCTGATTCATCTGTGCATTTGTCACCTGACTGTTAACACTCTGGAGGTGGGAAGTTCTGCAATAATCTGAGTGGTGTCCGTTAATGCTCCTGTGAACTCTACTGTTTGAGAAGGGTCTAGATGTGATTTTTGGTAATTTATGGTTATACCCAGTTCTGCACAGATGTGAATAACATAATCTCTTGCATGGGGTAGATGCCTGGTCAGGGAGGATATGAGCCAGTTGTCTAAGTAAGGAAACACCCAGAATCCTTTTCATCTCAGGTGAGCCGCAATCACTGCCATGCATTTAGTGAGCACACTGGGGACGGTAGTGAGACCAGAGGGCAGTTCTCTGAACTGGTAATGACCGGCTCCTAGTCAGAAGTGTAAGTATCTTCTGGAATGCCTGTCCATTTTTGTATGGTAGTATGCATTCTGAAGATCCATACAGTACATCCAATCATCCTGTTCCAGAAAAGGAAGTATAGACTGCACCGTGACCATTTGGAACTTACATCATCAAACTGACTTGTTTAACTTGCTGAGATCCAGAATTGGTCTCCGGTCCTGTCTTCTTTGGAACCAAAAAGAACCTTGAGTAAGTTCCAAATCTTCTCTGGTCTCAGGGGACCTCTTGAAAGACTCTTTTTTCCAGCAGTTTTTGAATTTGAATGACTTGATTCCTTTGACTGGGTGAACCATCTGGGATATTTCTGCTTCGGGGGGGGGGTTGTTGATTGAATTTAGTAACCCCTGGATATTACATCTGAACCCGCATATCTGAAGTTATCTTTTGCCAGGCTCTCCAGTGCAGGGATGGTTGACCCCTGACTGTCCCCTGAGGTGGGCAACTAGGCCTCCTATCAGGAATGCTGAAAAGGTTTCCTGAAGAAACACTCCAAGAACCCTTGGTTGTGCGGGCCTCCTCTGCTATGAGGGGGGGTGTCTTCCATTATTGTACCCCCTCTCTGCCTCTGGGGGAAAATTCTCCATGTGTGTCTTGGTAAGACCCCTGAGACTTTTTGATCATTTTTTTCACTGCCTCTCTGACCTTTAGGATAAGGCCTTGGAGGAACCAAAAAACATATGCCCATGGCAGAAGAGTCTTACATTCTTTTTCTCACCTGGATAGAGTACCTTTGACTTTGGGACCAAAAAGTGAAGTGCCATCAAATGGTGTGTTGACGAATAAAGACATAAAAGGTTCTGCAAAATCGCATAGGCACATCTAGGCATGTCTTCTCTTAGAAATGCTGGTACCTGCCGCTCTACTCTTTCATTCAGCTGCATGTGTGATGAGCCTCATAGAAGAGTTAGCTACAGAATGTAGGGTCGCTAACTGGGAAGCTACCTTTTCTCTTGCTCCCTCAGTTACTAGTCATTCAGGGGTATCTGACAACTCTTTGATTGGATCCCTTTGCAATCTGATGAAATGAGGAAGGTAATTCAGCGATCACAAGGCAAAGGATGCTGAAGAAAACATTTGGTTCCTGCATCTATCTGTGAAGATAGGTGAAGGCTGCCAGCCTAGCTTGATAGAATTTTGTAGATAATTCTGTCATTTGTAAATATAAATGTAAGCCACGGGCTTGTTCTCTTAAATGTGAAAAGACTGTGTTGGATGTTGAACTGAAAAAAATGCAACAACAGTGCACTCTGCTGTAAGAAAGCTGATAAGTCAAGCATTGTGAAATTCTTTGATGTAAAACTCGGAGCCAAGATGTCTAAAGGGAGGCATTCTGCCTATTGTTTTGAGGCCAGAGTTAATGACTAGAATTTACATGTATAATTTATTTTATTGCTCTGGCTTCCTGACCAGCTGCAAGATCAAAAGGGCTATTAACCTCTGAGTTTCTGTTAGCCTGGGAACCAGAAAGAAATGATGTAATCTGAAATGAATGAGTGGTACTGTGTTATCAATTTAAGGGCAGAAAGAATGAGGGCATTTAGCATTTGTCTTGAGAACATCCAACATCAGCAGCACTGTCTTGCTCTATATGTAAGTTTATTTTAGAACTGTGTTTTTTTTTTTTAGAAATAGCTAGGAACTAGGAATATTAGATTAGGTTTTTTCTGTATCGATGTCAAAACTTTTCGACTGTATTATTTTAAATATTTATCTGTGATCTCTGAACTCTTGACTAGCACTGTGCAGTAAGAAGTATTGTCTTGTGTTTTTATTATTTATTATTAAATATTTTTTAAACATTTCAACTGTGGCTGTTTTGTGTAGAGATAATTTAAGCTCTAAAGTACATTGCATGTATATGGGTGGCCTCGGTGGTGCAGCAGTTAGAGTTGCCACCTCACAGCAAGAGGTTCTCCAGTTCGATCCTCAGCTGGGGTACCTTCTGTGCGTAGTCTGCATGTCCTCCCTGTGGTTATGTTGGATTCCTCCAGGTGCTCCGGTTTCCTCCCACATCACAAAGACATGCTGTATGTGGATTGGACACTCTAAATTGGCCCTAAGTGTGAGTGTGTGTGTGTGTGTGTGTGTGTGTGTGTGTGTGTGTGTGTGTGTGTGTGTGTGTGCCTTCTGTGGAAGGTTGGGTGCCGGGCTGGCAACTCGACACCGTAAAACTCCACTGCCAGTCATGAGTGGACAGGTGATCCATTGTGGCAACCCCTAACCGGGAAAAAGCCGAAAGAAGAAGAAGTACATTGCATGTATATAGTGATACTGGCCAAGCCACTCCAATAAGCCTTGACTGTTTAGTTGCACTTACCATTTGGATAATAATATTGCAGAGTAATAACTGAACACCCTTTGTTAAGGGCCTTTTTAGTAGCTGATAAATTGAAGTGGGTGGTGGCAAGTGGTACTACTGTATAGTCTGGGTAAAAGGGGCACAGCTGGAGAACCTGCCAGCCTTCACCAGGACTATCTGTGTGGTTATATATAACTCTTATCTCAAAGTGTGTGTGCGTGTCTGCTACTTGGGCAGGGACACAAAGCACTGGTTGGACAGAGAGGGTGCTGGAGGTTTTAGCTTGCCCACTAGACTGAGATCTGGACCCTATAGCTGTGCCAGTGGACAGCCTTATTGGGGACCTGGAGAGAAAGGGAAAAAACATCCCCAGATTGACTGTGATCTATGTGTGCTCTTAAGAGAAATTGTACTTTACTGTGTGTTTTTATTATTCTTTCCCTATATGGACACCCCTCACTGGTGTTAGTGGTGAGGATTGAGGCTCCTTGATTGCTGGGCCAGTGCACGGGCTTCACACTATCCAACATCCTGGAATCTTTAGGAGGATGAATAGTTGAACTCTCCAGTGAAAGTTCCTTCTTGGTCGCCACCACCACAACCATGGCATCTACTGCAACCCCTTTCCTCCAAAAGCCCTTGTCAGATGGGGCATTAATTATTTTATTCGGACTCCAGGGAATGCATTTGATGGAATCTGAGGTCTCTCACGCCACTGAGAGATCAAAACTATGAGCTCCTCGGTGGGCGGAGTTACCCAGGAGATAGATGTTTGTGAACTAAAGGCCGCCGGGTACACCGTCTCCTCAGGGAAAGGATTACTGGACTGCCAGCTACCTCTCAGGATATCCAGAATCTCCCCAAAGGAAACATCCTCAGGAGGCGACCATGGAAATCTTTCTCCCTCATTGAGGTTGGTGTCTTCTATGGCCGACTCCTCCATGGAGTCCAAATGCTTCCTCTTGAAAGCCTCTTCTGAGGGACCTCCTCAGTGGGGTACTCTGGGGAGCTATCAGAAAAGGCAGGGGTACCCGGATGGGTATCCTGGTGCCTAAGGTCCCACTGTCCCTGTAGAACATCCTAGTCAGAAAAAGAAGAATGCAGGTTAACTTGATGGGATTGAGAATCCAAGGGGGCAGATGACCTTCTAGATGCAGTGGCAGCTATAGCCCTCTCCAGAGCCCCAAAGGCTGACCGCTACTGAGTGGAGGAGGACTCTTGCTCTGACAAGCCCTGATTTTGGGATGGGGTCCCCACAACTCCAGAAACAGCTTGCCAGGGGTAGAAGCCAGAGCCAAGCTTACCTGCGCTGAAGCCCAGAGGCACATTGCCTGCCCTGAAGACCTCAGAGTCTAGCACATTCATGGTTTGCAAGGTTCACTGTGACTCCAGGAACTCTCCGGCTCTGAAAAGGCTAAAGAGCTCCAAGCAAAGATCTGATCTGAGGAAACAGACATCTTCAGATCACAGCTGAAAGACACTGGGTGTATCAGATCTGATGATTCCAAAGTTTGCCCTGAAGTCTGAGGAAGAGGAAATGGGGCAGTAGATGGTTTGGGTAGATTTGGAACCGCATGCATCAAGGCCGAAGCAGACTTAGTGATGCCCTGCTTCCACAAGATCTTTTGTAGCATCCATGTCTTCTTCTGTAAGGCTCCTGGTTGTATAGGAAGAGGATGCTGAAGGAGATTTTGTTCTACTTTAGAATGGAGATGGTACTCTCGAAGGAACAGGATCAAAGGTCAGGGAGTATAGAGCCCTGGGAAGTGTCAAAATAGACTTAAATGGACTTGTTGTCGGATTTGACATCAACAGATCCAATCTATCTTTACTCGACAGAGTCTGAGCCAAAGAAGCCAGATCCAACCTAGGCATGCTCTGAACCCAAGACTCCGACCAAATCATGGACTCCACAGTCTTGGGAGATTTAGAAGTCTTAATTTTTGGCTCCAAAGGGTCTGTCAGAGATGAGGAAGGCCTGTTCTTTCATCTGCCACTACTTTTAGAAGAAAGGGAAAAAACAGGGCTCAAATGAGCGGATTTAGATTTGGTAGAAGTTAAAGGTTTTGACCGACTGTTAGAAATAGCTTCTTCAAAAGCAGATGACAGACTCTTGGGCAGAGTCTAAGTGCCTCCTTTTTTCCTAGGGACTTCTTTGGTGGGATGTTTTGGAGATATGGCAGAAGAGATTATTCTACCCTGCTGGGTCGTCTGGAGACTGGTTTGGGCTGGCTGTTTTAGTGGAACAGATGACTGATGTTCTGGATGCAGAATCAAACAGAACTGGGTAGCTGGAGCTGAACAGGAAAGAGAAGTCCGAACTCTGGGAAAAGAGAAAGCTCTCACCACTACCTTGAAGGCAGAATTAATTGGAGAAAAAGCCACTGATGGATGTGATCAGGCAAGCTTATGGACCACCGGATCCCTTCACTCTGAAGGCAAGCTTTTCGAGGAAGGAGTCAGAGCTGAGCTGTCCAGTGCCAAAGCTCTGAGGGACAGAGATGGCTCTGACAAGACAACTTTGGAGTCGAGTCCAACATCCCAGAGCTAATGCTATGGCTCAGAGAGTCATCCAGCTCCAAAGTACTCAGCAATGGACCACTCAGAGATGCCAACATCTTTGGGTCTCAGGCAGAGAACTCCAGGACTTTTGGATCCAATGGCTTCAAAATGAAGGATCAGATCGGAGAAGGAGCTAATAATGGAAAAGTAGTACTGACAAGGGTCTCTAGACTAAGGTCAGAGTCAGGAGAACTTCCATATGTATCTGAATCCTAAGGAACTTCTTCATCATTCTGTTCACATTAGCCTCTGTAAGGATCTTGGAAGATTGAATGGATGAGGCCATGGAAAAAGTCTTGAATGGTGTTGAGGTGATTATGCTAAAAAAGGAGATGGGAGCTGACAGGTGATCAGATCTGACAATATCTGAGGTGAATGGATCTGCTGAGAGAAACTCGAGAATTTACAGCGACCATGTCCAAACACTATGACAGCAAATTATGCTAGGTGACTAGGGCATTATGGATAAAGGGAGGAGTTCAAGAGTTTCAGTGTTCCACGACCTGAAAGAAGCACCCCGAGCTGGATCCGATGATCAGAACTGAACCCAACAGTGGAGGAATGAATGAAAATGATAACATCGGACATAAGTTTCTTCTAAGCTCCCTTATTTATGAACTTCTGAATCTTGAATTTACGACACAGACCTCAAACAACAATCACGAAGCAGCTGAGTCAGATCCGAGGATCAGAGACAAATTCAACAGTTGAGGAATAAATGAAAATGACAGCATCAGATATAAATTTCTTCTGAGCTCCCTTATTTATTAATTTCTGAATCCTGAATCGATTGTCTCATACCACATACCTCGAACAACAATCACAGGTCTCTACCACCTTCTGCACTTTCCCTTCAGACTCCTATTACAAAATTAGAATGGAAAGAGGGCAGGTTTTTTGTTGCATCTTTCCATTCCTGAGACTACCTTGCTAATGAGATAAAGGAAACTGCCCCTTCAAGAAATTTGGATCAAAGCAAATTAGAAAAAAAAAATTATACACGTGTGTATCCTGCAAAAACTTTCACCAACAAAGTATTACTAAAATAATCTACTGCTGCCTTTCACATTTATATTCTTTAAATACAATCCTCTATTCCTAAAATATATCACCACATAAAATTTAATTCTGACCAATGTGTCTTCTTTGCCAATAATAAAACATTTTAATACATCCTTCAATCCTCTCCCCTTTTTTCCCCTACATTCCACTTTTCAATTTTTTTCCCTCTAATCTGATTCATTTGGTATTTTAAATGCTGTATGTTGTATCTTTATTATACTCACTGATGACTTCTTTTTTCCCACTTTATCTCATCCAAATATGTGTCTGTAATTAGCTTACATCCCATAATTACTGAATGAAATTTTTATATGACTTCCTCGCTCTTGCTTTTTTTTTATTTTTTTGTTTTTTTGTTTTACACTTTTCCTGGGCAGAACCTGAAAAGGGTCCATGGGGGACAGCACTCTAGCACTGTTAACAAAATTTAAATAAATACAAACAGTGATAACATCTGTGAGTGTATCAGTGTAATTGCAGCCTTGTTGGATAGCATGTACTTTGAAAACTGATTAATACAATGTCCTCTGATGTGTGGAGATGAAGGGGAGTGCTGAATAACACCACAACACCTTCACAAGACTGCAGTCTTCGGAGTTTTTAGCAGACAATTTTGATATGATTATCAGGTGAGAAGAGCAGACATGCTACAAATGAGATTCCTATTATAACAACTACCACAGGTGATGTTCAAGATTCCTGGGATATTTCTATAGAGAGCCTAATACTATACATGACCCAGGTTTTACAACATGGGAATAAAATGAGTTTAAGTCTTCAGGGGTTGCAGCTAAGGGCAATAAGAAGAAGTTAACTGCTTTTCAGGAACAGCTTATTTAGGGCTTGTATATTCTGCCATTTCCCAGACATACTGCACTCAGGCCAGGATGCAGGGACCCAGTGCCATACCAATGTTATGTGATGAGTTACACATGTGAAGTACTGCTCGACATACTTCGGTCTTCTTTCACTTGTGTTATATAATGTGGAATAATACAATGCATTGTTTTGCTATAAATATAAAAAGGTTAACGTCATAAAATACAAATGGAGTGGATGTAGCTGTGATGTGGACAGTGTTGTTCACCTAGCTAGCTTCAGCCCTGACATAGTGCTATTTCAGGTAACAAAGATAATACTAGATGGAACAAAAACTGTGCAGAAGCTAGGCTACACAAACACTGCATTTATATGTGCAGTCTTTAGCACTGGTGTTTCAGTTTTATTTCCTTTCTTGTACATGCATAGCTCTTAACTTTTACCAGAAGTGGGAACAAGTAAAAATCATTTAGAGGAAAAGTCCACGAACTATGGACACTTTTGTAAAACTGTTACTGTTAACTTAGAAATTTTCAAAACAATGCACAATTTTAGTATGGACAGATCAAAGCTTTAAGGCAAAATTAGAGGTGCCTATACAACTAGAGACAATTGAGAGATGAGAGTAATATGTGCCTGAAGCATGATATGCAGAAAAGCAAAACTCAATCCTGTCTTTGTTATGAAAACTTACAAACATAAAGGGGTTGAGAAAGGCATGCAATTAAAACTGATGGACAAGATTTTTAAGGTTCCCAGTAAACATAATTTTTTGTAAGTGGGAGAATTTCACCTCATGTATGTGACATATGGTAAGAAGGACATGAGCTCCGCAGTAGGGAAAAATTAGTGGTATATTTGTGTCTTTAGAACAGAGGACATTCTGGAAGGGGATACATACAAAATAAGTTCTTGACCTAACCACTGATTTATGGCTGGTATCAAAACAGATGTATGCATACTACAGAGACATTAAGACTGGGGCCTCCACCCTTTTCACTGCAGGGTTAATTAGGATGGCCGGGTCACTGGAGGTGTCTTGTCACACAAGCATGCTTAAGAAGCAAGAATTTTAAAATCAGTGGAAGAGCAGGTGACATGAATGCTGGATTAGGCTACTGGTCTTACTGCTGTTATAACGGGTTGACTAAAAGCAATTATCAGACACAGTATGAAAGACCTAACCAGATGAAGATTGAAGAGACAGGAGAAACAATCCAGTTGATAAAGAAATAAAAGGATCTGGTGAGGTGACTCAATTAAGCTTCATTACAGGAAAATGTAAACATTTGAGCATTAAACAGTTATTTGCAGGACTCAGGGGTTAGGAAGTGAAAACAGTTATCATACATGGTGGAAGTCTGGGAACTGGGTGATGGATGCTGGGGGCAAATGGTGAGCAACTGCTGGCCACAAGTTATAAATCAGGAGAGGACAGTTTATTTTACTAAAAGGGATGCAATGGATGCTGCAGTTAACAAACAGAAGGGCATTACTGAGGCTGTCTACCTTGTCTTATAAGCAGTATGGGCCATTTCCATAGGAAACATGGAAGTGATTGGAGTTAATCAGAAGGAAAGGGATGACATATTCAATGGAAGATAAAGCAAGTCTAGAAAAATGTTTTTCATGATGAAGAGGTAATTGAATCCTCTAATAAAATCAGACAGAAGTCAGCCGCAGAACCAGAGGGGCTTTAGACAGAATTATATAAACTGATGAGTAACAAGATGCCCCCCCCCCCCGACACACACACCTCTTCCCGGTGTGGTATAAGCACCCTACAGAGGAAAAGGGTACATTAACTGAGGTGAAGGAAATATTTGTGATGTTTCCAAAACCCAAATAAGGCAGACATGCTACAGAGTTACAAGCCTATTGGATTGTTAAAATAAGGTCTTAAGATCTGGGCAGCTATGCTGGTAAGGAGGCTAAAGACCCTTACTCTAAAACTGTTGGGTGCACTTATGTGGGCTTTGCTAAAGGGCATGACTACATCCTGCAATCAGGGAAAAGTAAAAGCAGCACTGGGCGACTTTGTCAAGATTTTGTTAATGCCACTATCTCTGTGTGCAGAGAACACATGCTTTAGCTGATAGAATCTTAAGAGACTGTGCTTCACTTTAGGGCCAAGTCGATTCTTGACAGACAGATACATCTTTTGTAATCTACAATAGGATAAGGCTCATCTTTTATAACCTATAACCTATTAGCTAACAACAGGAGCAGATATGCAGGACAGATATGAAAGATGAAACTTACTGTAGTCAGGACGAACAGTGTATGACTTGTGTTAAAGCAGATTAATACTGCATGTCATGTAAACTGATATTAGATCTTACTAAACTCTTTCAAGGGCAAAAGCGCTCACCTATATGTTTTTCAACAAAAAAGTTTTAATTTCTAAACAAGTTATGCTCGATTACTCCAAAGTCACATCTGAGCTTGTCTACGATGCATAGGTTCATAGGTGTTTACTAGGCTAACGACCACAAAGGCCTTATTACACCTGGCCATGCATCCCAAATCTCTGACAAGTTCTGATACCCTTGCTAAGTGTAAGCATGGGCTTGGCAGAAGAACCATTTACAAGTTATCTTTGTCCATTATAGACATAAGTGCCAAACCAGGGATGAATTTCCGATTTCCCATCCAATTGTCCAAGCTGCACTTGAATTGGTCTAGGGAGGAACTCTGCTTCACATGAATGAAGAGCCTGTTCCCTAGATGGGGTAGTCTCTAGGATACATACCTATCTCTCCAGCAGGTCCTATTTATATCACAGGCAATGTTCAAGTCTTTAGAATGGATAATTCTGATGCTGTTTGTTTTGTGGATATGCACAAGGTCCATCGGAGTGGGGTCTGACAATGTCCTGTATGCCAGACATAGATCTCCCCTCAAAAGTCTGTAGGAGACAGAATACAGGGATCGGGCTCTATTTATATATAAAATATATATTTATATCTATGGGTGTACTTGGAAAATTGAAGTACACAAATGTCGAACAGCTAATGATCAATCCCAAATGATCAAAAGTCAGAAAAAACTAAAGCAGATAGTTTTTTTGCAGGGGGGGCACCCCACAACTAATTAAATACAACAACTCTAAGGTCACTCTACAGTGGGAAAAGGGCAAATTCCCCTATTCCTACCCTGCAAAACCTTGATCGGACTTAACAGCAGAAGTGTTCAACCAAACACCCTAATAATGGGCGATTTCACCTACCTCACCATTAACTGGGAAAACTACTCATGCACCAACTCCTTCGCTCAGTGCTTTCTGGAATTCATAAATTCCAATGTCCTGGATGAACTTATCCACACCACCACCAGGGGCAACAATATTCTTGATCTAGTCATTACCAACATGAGTGACTGGTGTTCCACACCTGAAGTCAACTGCTCATTGGTCAGATCCGACCATAAGCTAATCACCCTAGATATCCGCATCTCGCCCCCACCCACCATTAAGGAAACCATGGTAAAAAATTTCTCCAAAGCCAACTTCATGCTTCTTAAGACAGAAGTGGTGAACTTCCTGACATCCATGCAGATGGACAATACAATTACGGCTGTTGAATCCTACACAAATGCACTCTATTAGAACTTACATGAGTCCATGGATTGTGTTATCCCAAACAGAACCAAGACGCTATCCTCCAAAAAACGAAGCCAATCTGGTGGTCCTCTGCCACAAACAAGCTCTACAACAGAAGGAAGAAACTGTTGCAAAGGAGAGTAAAATCCCATGAATGGTGGAGCTCCCTGGTCAGCCTCAGTAAGAAGCTGAGATCCCTTATAAGATCCTCCAAAGCTAGCTACGAAAACAAAATCACCACTGATTCTAAGGGCAACCACAAAGTGTTCCATAGCTATGTCAAGAATCTCAATGACAACACCCAGATCTGCTCTGAGTTACAGCACAACGGCACAAAAATTACAGAACCAACTGATATTGCCAACATCCTGGCAGATAAGTTTAGTGCTAACTTCACTCCCCTCTCACCCCCTAAAAGGCCCATATCTATACAGGAAGAATGCAGAATCCCTGTAATCACATCTACACAGGTAAAAGCTGCACTCTCTAAAACCAAAAATACAGCATCCATGGGACCAAACAACATCCCAGGCTGCATTATTCACGAACTTCAGAATGAAGTGGCTCCCCACCTAAGCACATGTTCAATCATAGTCTCACATCAGGCTTTGTGCTCACTGAATGGTGCACAGCAACAGTCATCCCACTCCACAAAGGGGGAGCCACCACTGATCCTGGGACCTATCACCCTATTAGCCTGATGAGCATGGTCTGCAAGGCCATGGAACGTACCATCATGGAACTCATAAACAAAGAGATTGATAACTTCCAAACTCTGGACCCCACCCAATTCGGGTTAGTGAAAGGCAGATCATGCCTTATGAACCTGATTGACTTCTTTGAGGCAGTCACAAAAGCCGTAGATAAGGGTAAAGTGGTTCACACAGCCTATCTTGACCTCACCAAGGTTTTCGACACCATCCCCCATTCTGGAATTACAGCTAAATTCACTAAACTAGGTATAAATCCTTATGTCAGAAGATGGGTTGCCAACTGGCTCATGGACAGAACCCACACTGTAAAAGTTGTAGACTCCAAGTCTGACTTCAAACCAGTGACAAGTGGAGTACCACAGGGTTCAGTCCTGGGACCTCTCCTGTTTGATATCTACTTCTCTGAAGTACAGGCTAACACAGAAGGTCTCTGGCTAATGAAGCTCACATATGACTGCAAACTAGGAGCCATAGTCGAGTCCTCAAATGATGTGGACATCCTACAGAAGGGCCTCACTGAGACAGATGCCTGGTGTCAGAGGCATGGCCTCAAGCTCAATCCCAAAAAGTGCATTGTCATCCCCTTTGGTAAAAACTTTGTACCCATGAACTACCACATAGATGGCAGTCTACTAAACACCAAATGTGTGATGAGAGACCTTGGGACCCAGGTGGACAGTAGTCTCTCCTTTGATAATCACATTGCCACAGTAGTCAGGAATTCCTTCTATGTGGCACACCTCATCAAAAAAGGGTTCTCATCCAGAAAAAAGAGGCCATTGTTCCCCTCTACTCGGCACTCATTAGACCCATTATAGAGAACAACACCCCTTTTGGAATGTACTTCACAAGACATCTGCAGCAGCTGGAAAGACCACAGAAATATCTCACAAAGAGGATTACTTGCCTCAAACAGATGCCCTACACTGACCGTCTCAAAAAACTCCAGCTTTACTCTGTAGCATATCACCTACCCCGAGGAGATCTCTGCCTAACATATAAAGCTATGTCAAACCCAGAGCTGTTGGACATGCTACACCTAAAGAAATCCCAATCCCTCCGAGCTACACGCTGTAGGGACCTAAATCTTGTCACCACAATAAACAGGACATGCTGGAGGGATAGATTGCTGCCCCAGAGACTTCCCATAATCTGGAACAGGCTACCCATCTATGTCAAGCAAAGTTCTTCATTAGCATTCTTCAAGAAAAATCTTGATGAGTGGATGGGAAACAGGAAATACACCCCAGGGATCACGTCTGTGGCTCTGCTCGACAGGGGCACAGGAAATTAACTTTCTTGGGTGGTGTAAGCCAGGGAACCTTGTTGGCTAGGCTTACTTAGGCCCTTGGGCTGATAGCCTAGTACCTTCCTATGAACCTATGAAACTAGGAAATGATTTTTGATCACTTCTGCATGTGTTAAACACGTTTGAAATTATGAACATTCTATCATATGGACTACTCATATTACTGATATATATATATATATATATATATATATATATATGTATGTATATTTCATGTATATTTCATAACTTGCATTAAACATGGAGCTTTTCTCACTGGGCCTCCACTGAAAAAGGGTTTTATCCCAGTATGACTTTCCTGGTATACAAATATAAATCAATTTATAAATAACAAATACTGTATTTGGTATCATAAAACAGTTATTCCTATATGGGTGAAGTGAAGCAAATTTCAGACTGTCACATTGTATAAAGCATGGCATAAAGCACACATAAGGTGTCTTGTACTGCCACCCACATATTACTGATGGACAATCTATCAATAACATTAGCAATGGTAGAATAACATTTGAAGATGAAGCAGCCTTGGCAAAAATATCACCAAACTTCAAAAAAAAAATACTTAGATCCTTTCAGCTATCACCAGGACACAGGCTACTGCACAAATATATATTTTCCTAACCCAGGTAAACATTCATCTAGTGGATTTTGCTACAGAACATAGCTCTCCATTATTTAACTAAAGTTTTAGTTGTTAGGTATGCCCAACAGGCACAAAATAGAAGTTATGTCCTTACCATAACGTTCCATGTGGAGTGTTCATCTCGCCTTTGTTCTTACACCTGGGTTCGGAGCCAATCCTCAGCTCCGTGTCGGCCGCTTGGCAAAGCTCTGCATCGAGAAGAAGCCCGAGACCAACCTAACTCCCACAATCCCCCTCTGCCTTTACCTCAGATCTAGTTTGCAAGCAAACCAGAAGTCAACAGAGAGAATATAACACATTCATGCCAAACAAGAACAACATAGCTGAAAAATATATCCACAACAACTGCTTAAAGCAGAAGCAGGAGAACCAAACCAGACACCTAAACTGGATGTTCTTCCTGAGGGTGGGAGGGTGGGAATGTAAGAACAAAGGCGAGATGAACACTCCACATGGAACGTTATGGTAAGGACATAACTTCTATATGTGAGAGTGTTCAATCTCGCCGTTTGTTCTTACACCTGGGTAGCGTCCCTAGTTCCATGTTCCTGAGGAACTCACGGGAGAATGTTCCTGAGCACAGTGGAACCAAAGGTTGCCCTGTCCCTAGAAATCCTGTCTACTTTGTAATGAGTAATGAATGTATGTGGTTTAGACCAAGTGGCAGCCGCACAAATAGTGTCTAACGGTAGGCGGGCTGCATAAGCCAGGGATGTAGATACTGATCTTGTAGAGTGCCCTTTGGGCTTGACAGGTAAAGTTTGCTCCGAGGCAGTATAAACAAAAATAATACAATCGGAAAGCCATTTGGAAAGGGTTCATTTTGTAACTGCCATACCCTTCTTGCTGTCTGCAAAGGCTATAAAAAGCTGGTCTGTTTTTCTGTGATCTTTTGTTCTATCCAAGTAAAATCTGAGTTGTCTATGAACATCTAACTTGTGTAACATATATTCCAACTTATTGGAGTGGTTTTTGAAAAAGGTGGGGAGCTCAATGGACTGATTAATATTATTAACGGAGCAAACTTTGGGAAGAAAGGATGGATTAGTGCGAAGAGATACTCTATCAGGGTGAAAGATCAAATAAGGGTGTTTAACGGAAAGAGCTTGAAGCTCCGATACCCGTCTGGCCGATGTAATAGCCACCAAAAAGAGGGTCTTCCATGACAAAAACTTCAAAGGACAAGAAGAGGCTGGTTCAAAAGGTGGTAGCATCAGCTGAGATAAAAGAAGGTTCAAGTTCCAAGGTGATGTAGGACTTCTAACTGGTAGTCTAATATGGAAAGATCCTTTTAGAAAGGCCTTACAAAGTCTGTGAGCCATAATAGGAGCCCCACTTTCTTCCACATGAAAGTTTGAAATGGCAGCCAATTGCACTCTCAAAGTGGCAGGAGAAGCTCCTTGGTGGAACAGTTTGGTTAAAAACTCCAAGACCCTATTTAGAGGAGCTATCACGGGGTCCAATTGTTGTGTATTTGCCCAGTGCACAAAACGCTTCCATTTACTAGTGTAAATCTTTGTAGTGGAAGCTTTATGAGAAGCCACCAGGATATTTCGAACTGCAGGGGAAAGAAGATCAGACCTGGCTAAGAAGGGAAACGGAGCAGCCAAGCTGCTAGTCTGAGAGAGAGTAGTGACGGGTGGGAAGCCCCTGAGGAGTGGGTCAGTAGATCCGGCTCCGGGTCCAGGATCCAGGGTTCCCGAATTCAGTGTGCCAGAAGAAAGGGAAACCAGATTTGACGAGGCCAGAATGGGGCAATGAGGATAATTGTCCTTTGCAGGTTGTTGGCTTTCTGTAGAAATTTTGCAATCAGGGGAACAGGAGGAAAAGCGTACAGGAGACCCGGGGGCCAATCGTGAACCAGAGCGTCCCTGGGGACTTCCCCTGGAGGGGGTAATAGGGCAAAATAGCTTCTGCATTTGGCGTTCATTGGAGACGCAAACAGATCGCAGGAAGGCTGGCCCCACTTGTGAAAAATTTCCTTCGCAATTGATTGTTTGAGGGACCACTCGTGAGGTAACAGCATGGCTCTGCTCAACCTGTCCGCTATGACGTTGGATAACCCCGGGATGTGCATTGCTATCAGAAAGCGACCCGTGGACTCCGCCCATTGCCAGATTCTCATGGCCTCTCTGCATAGTTGATAAGACTTGGTTCCCCCTTGTTTGTTTATGTACCAGACTACGGACATGTTGTCCGACTGAACTGCAATTGTCCCTAGAGAAAGAAGGGGAGCAAAGTGTTGCAACGCTAGAAACACTGCCCTCAACTCTAGAACATTGATGTGCAGATTGTACTCCAAATTGGACCATTCGCCTTGGACTGTCTGTCCCTGAAAGATACCCCCCCACCCTATCAGGGAAGCGTCCGTGGTCACCGTAGCTGTCGGCGTGGGTAGCACAAATGGTCTTCTGCTGAAAAGATTGCAAGTCTGAAGCCACCAAGCCAGGTGAGATTTGCATATGTTTGTGATGTGAATTTCGTGCGTCAGGGGTAAGTGTTGGAACGACCATTGTGCAAACAGTAGCCATTGAAGAACTCTCATGTGCAGTCTTCCCAAGGGTATCACAATGAGAGAAGCTGCCATGAGACCCAAAACCTTCAGAACCAGTTTTGCTGGGGATTTTCTGGATAATAGAAGAAGAGATATATGGTTTTGTAGGGAGGCTATCCTTTCTGGAGGAAGCCTTAGGATTAAGCAACGCGTATCCAATTCTGCTCCTATGAATGAGATATGCTGTGATGGCTGTAGTAAAGATTTTTCGAAATTTACGGAAATTCCGAGATGAACACAGAGTTGTAGTGTGTAATCCCTGGCCTGAATCAGTCGATGCTCGGTGGTGGCAGAAAGGAGCCAGTCGTCCAGATATGGAAACACCTGGAATCCCAGGCATCTCAAGTGAGACGCTACCACTGCCATACATTTGGTGAAAACCCTGGGGGCTGAGGTCAGACCAAAGGGCAGGGCTCAAAACTGAAAGTGACTGGCTCCCAGCCGGAAGCGCAAGTGATCCCTGGATGCCCTGGCCATTTTGATGTGGTAGTATGCGTCCTTTAGATCTATTGAGCACATCCAGTCGTCCTTCTGTAAGAATGGAAGGATCGATTGAAGCGTGACCATCCGGAACTTTTCTTTCTTGATGAAGGTATTGAGTTTGCTTAGGTCCAGAATTGGCCTCCAGTCCCCTGTCTTTTTTGGAACTAAAAAGAACCTTGAGTAAGTTCCGAATCCTCTTTGGTCCGCTGGGACTGGTTGGATGACTCTTTTTCTAGCAGCTTTGAAATTTCTATAGCTGCAGGGCCTCGCAGATGGGGCGGTACATCTGGGAGTCTTTTCTTCGGAATTGGGGGCAATAGGAAGGGAATTCTGTAACCTCTGGTAACAATGCTTTTTACCCAATTGTCTGATGTAAGACTTTGCCAGGCCTGAGGGTATAAAGCTAAGCGACCCCCGACTGCCTCCAGAGCAGGACAGTCGGGCCTCCTCTCAGGAGTGCTGGAAAGGTTTCCCGGGGAGTGTATCCCTGTCACCTTGGTTTTGCGGACCCCCTCTGCCGCCAGGGCGACGTCTTCCACCTCTGCCCCCTCCTCTGCCTCTAGAGGGGGCATCACCCTGTGTGCCTGGGAAAGAGCCTTGGGGTTTTCGAAACCACATTTTTCCACCATGTTGCCCTTTGGGGTACGGTCTGGATGGGGTGGAAAAACGGACTCCGACAGCAGACAGAGTCTTTCCCTCTTGCTCACACCGGGTAAGGGTCTCCTTTACTTTGGGGCCAAAGAGAGTGGCACCATCAAATGGGGCGTTAGTAAAGGAAGACTTGAAGGCTTCCGCAAAGGAACATAAGCGCATCCAGGATTGTCTACGAAGAGCAATCGCTGAAGCCGCTGCCCTACTCGACCCTTCGGCTGCGTATGAGATCAGCCTCATGGACGAGTTTGCAATAGATGTAAGGGTATTGAGATGTGCTGTAACTTTCTCCGAGACAGCAGCATCTGTAGTACCCTGGAGGGTATCTCCCAACTCTTTGATTAGATCCCTCTGTAACCGTGTGAAATGGGTCAAATAGTTCAGGGATCGCATGGAAAAAGCCACTGAACTAAAAATGCGCTTCCCATACCTGTCCATAGTCCTAGAATCTCTGTTAGGCGGATGGACAGATGAGGAAGATTCAGACATCTTTTTCGTGGCCGCTGCCACCACCATAGCATCCACTGGAACTCCCTTTGTTAGATAAGCCTTGTCTTGGGGGGCTGTAATATATTTATTAGGCTTTCTAGGGACTGGCTCCACCATGTCAGGTGTCTCCCACGCCCTCCGAGCAATCAATTCCATCAATTCATCGAAGGGCGGAGTGACCCAGGAGGAGGAAGGGCGAGCACCGAATGCCTTCAGCAAGACTGACTCATCCTCAGAAGGGGGTAGGGCTTGCCAATCACCTCTCTGTTTTAGGATCTCCAGGATGTCAGAAAAGGAGACGTCCTCTGAGGGTGATTTTGGGGACCCTTCTGACTCATCCAAGTCAGTGTCCGATGTCAAGGATTCCTGTGGAGAATCCAAGTGTCTCCTCTTACACAATATTTTCCTCGGAACTTCTTCGGGGGGGGGCATCCGATGAAGCCTCCGAGGAAGAGGGGGCACCCTCTAGGGGTGGCTGAGACACTGGTGCTCGACGCTTAGATGTAGCCGTGGGTGCAGAGGAGGATAACGGACCTTTATGGGAAGGAGAAGCCGTTTCTGCTGAAGTGGTTGTCTGAGTAGACAACACCTTCCTCATGAGATCGAAGGCCCCCGGGTCCCGAGTCGAGGCATCCCCAGGTTCCGAAGAAATCGGAGAAATCCCCGAGACAGGCACCGATGGCATCGACCCAGAGGACGGAGCCGAGTCGATCCGAGCCGAGGCTCCGAGAGGGAGAGTCGGAACCGAAATATCGGTCCGACTCTCAGTCCCTGATCCAAGGATGGATCTTCGGCTCCGAGACTCAAGTACTGGATCCGACAGAGTCGAGGTGAACGGTGCCGACCGAGAAAAAGACGGTTCTGGCACCGAGGGCTCCACAATCAACAGATCAGCCTCTCCTGGCTCCGAAGACTGGATAGGCCTCGGAGGAGGAACAGGTGGAGATAAGGGAAGGCCTTCGAGTCTCGACACCAACTGAGAGGAGACAGAGATGAGTTTGGACAAGGCCGTATTCTCCATCAATCTCTGCACCACGCGGTCTACATCAGTGTCGGAGAGGGGTCTGGAAGAATGCGTCGAAGGAATCGAAGACGGAGCCGACCTCAAAAGTACAGGAGGAGGAAGCTCCGTCACCGGTTCCAAGACTCGAGGCTCGGTAACTGACAAAAGTTCAACACTCGGCCCCAAAGCCTGTGGAACCGGTGATCGAACTTTAAATGAAGAGCTCGGAGCCGATGACATGGGCTCCGACGTCTTCGATTCCTTCGAGGATTTAGATGCCTGATCTGATGCATCCAGAGCCTCTTGGAATGCAGGCTTCAAAAGGCCCCTATCCATAAGTTTCCTGCGCTTATCTGTCATAACCCTTCCACTGAAAGAATGGCAGATGGAACAGTCTTCCTGCAGATGGAGATGGCCAAGACAGTAGACGCAGGAACTATGATTATCTGTGACAGACATTTTCTGTCCACATTGGCACTGTTTTGAAGCCTGATTTAGCCTTTTCAGACATGTTACAAAAGTCAAATCCAGGTATAAGAGAAAAGCCAGTACAAAATGTCAAATCCAGTAGAAATTGTCAAATCCTGTAAAGTAAGTCAAATCCTATAGTCAATCCAGTAAAAGTTAAAGGGTGGGGTAGGCCCAGAGGGAATAAAGAAAGTATATAAATACTATATACGGAACCGAGAAACCCTCGATACACTACTCACACACACACAGTCAACTTTAAAGAGAAAATTTTTATCCAAAAATATAAGAAATAAATAATCTTAGCTTAGAGGTGGTCCGAGCTCATCAAAAATGATGCGAACGTTGCAGCGGCAAACTAGATCTGAGGTAAAGGCAGAGGGGGATTGTGGGAGTTAGGTTGGTCTCGAGCTTCTTCTCGATGCAGAGCTTTGCCAAGCGGCCGACACGGAGCCGAGGATCAGCTCCGAACCCAGGTGTAAGAACAAACGGCGAGATTGAACACTCTCACATGTTACCTTTTAGAGGCTACCCTGAAGCAAGTCTTGGCTAAATGACCTGATCCACACAGAACACAAATGAAGTTATAAGAAACAAACTCAGGATTATTAAACAAGCCTCCATGGTGACCTAAAGCCACCCCTCCATGCTACATTGCTTCTGCAGTAACACATACATACATATATCTAATAGATAATTACTGAACAAAGGAAATATTTTTCATCCATTTGGTTTACCCAGTTGTTAAAGATATCGCCCTTCAGATGCAGCAGTGCTTTGTTTTCCTTCTTACTCGACATGCCTCATGCCCTCTTGAATGCATGCATTCGTCCTTGCTCGAAGCTCATTTCATATTATCTACCACTATTTCTAGGAAAAAGTATATCTTTATGTCCATACCAAATATGAATCATTTCCACATGATAATAATGCCATGGCTTCCCTGTCTTTCCTTCTTGGTTCTATTCCTTCATTGTTCTTTGTAAATGCCTTTTACAACCATGTTATGTCCCCTTTTTTCCCTCCTATATTCAACATAGCATAAGCCTAAACATTTTAACTATTCTTCATCTGACTCTCCAAGAACCCACACCATCCATGTGTCCTTTCTCTGTACCCTCTCATTTATATTTATTTATTTATTTTATTTTTATTTTACATTTGTTAACCGGGAAATTCCGACTGGACCAGGTCCATTTTCAGCGGAGGTCCGGGGAAAAAAGCTCCAGCATCAAGTTATATATATATATATATATATATGTGTGTGTGTGTGTGTGTGTATATATATATATATATATATATATATATATATATATATATATATAATATATCATTATATCATTACAGCTTGCCATCTGTGAAATAATCTTGTTAATACTTGCATTTTCCAGAAGATGGTACCATTCTCATATATATCTAGAGTAAAACCAGAAGTCCTGACAACATCTGAAAGCCTTGTAGGGTATTCTCCAACAGTTTTATTGTGGATTCCTACAAAATAATAAAAAGAAAGAAAATGCCACTCTAGCTTGTCATTTCTGATATACTCACCCAGCTAATACTTGCTTTTTTCCACAAGATGTTGCTATGCTCATTTATACTGTCAGTTATCTGAAGATAGCCTAAATGGAAATACAGAATGCCTTTTTTTTCTCCCTCATATATCACCTTGCCTACAGGAATGTGCGCTTGTGCATACCTCAGAAAAGTTACTACAAATACTCAAAGTTCTAAAGATCCTACCACAAACCTGGACTTGATTAATTCACAACATTACCTATCACTGGAAATGAAGCTCTGGTTGATGACTGCACTCAGAAGTAGTAAGAGACCAGTATAAGAAAATAATAAAACATAATTTTTCAATGTGTAAGGTGCAAAAACAAGTCATAAAATTTCACATCATAACACAAAATAAAAGCTGTTATATAGCTTAGATGACTCCAAGGATGTGTGTTACTGATTACCCTCCATAAATGACTGATAAATAAGCCTCTGGTCTCTAACAACGGCTTAATGAGATGTGATGCTGAGGCCTCAGCAAGGTAGCATTGATGAAAAAACATGCCTGATACAAAGTTCCACAGAGCACATACTTGTTATCTCTAGCTGTCAGCGGTGCACTTACAACAATATGTGTCCAAATGTAAAGGCAAGGACAGCTCTTGGTGATTTACTTAAAATATTGATTTATTTATTTGTCTGTTAAACAACTAATTACAGGTGCATCTTCTCAGGAGAGAGTTGTGGGCTAAATGACCTCTACAAACACAAAGTATGCAAGTGGAGACTAAAGAAGTTCAAACTAGTATCATATAATGAAACTGACTGACATCATATGGCTTTACCCTTATTGTCTCTAAAGCTACAAGTATAAAATTACACTGCAATGTAATAACCTGCCACAGCATCTGAGGTACTACACTAAGTAAAAAGGAGGCAGATAACTTATAAAACATCTGGGTGTGTGTTGATACTCTCAGGATCATAACTGTGCTCATCATAGTGAATGAGAACACAAATCCAGATAACAGGAACATACACCAAGTCCATAGTTGTGCTGTGTTGGAGTATTTCCCCTATGGAAAGGTATAGTGATCCTAAATAGGTAGCAAGAGTGCAAAAGAACCAGCAATGCACTTGGGATATTAAAGCTTTAAAGGTTATACAGTTACAGAATAAGTGCTTTCACTTGTTTGCTCAAAGAGACATCTCAAGATGTGTTCTCATAACAAAGTGGCTACTATGTGCTGTGTGTGTGTGTGTGTGTGTGTGTGTGTGTGTGTGTGTGTGTGTGTGTGTGTGTGTGTGTGTGTGTGTGTGTGTATGTGTGTGTGTGTGTAGACATTAAACAACTATATTACTTATGTTTTGGATGTAAAATACTTCCTCTAAAAACAATTACATATACTACACTAAGTTTGAAACATTAGGCAGAACTATTTTGCAACAAAAATATAGAAAATATGCAGCAATTAAACAAAAACACAGAGCAATTAAACAAATAGCCCATTCTCTAACAGCAGTAATGTCCTCCTCAGTGTGTATTATTGTGTAAATAATGTCTTTCCAGGAGTGTGGAGCACACCTCTGGGCATGAGTTATTTGCACAATAACACACACCGTGTTGGTCATCATTGCTTGCATATCAGATGACCAGGAAATTAAGACCAGGGTATGTTTAGAAAATCACTCATGTTATAAGAAACCACAGTACAGGGCATAGCAGCTAGAACAGATATTCAGAAGGCAAAAAGATAGATGATCTTGAGCTGTGATTTAAATATATATGGAGTACTGTTGTGTATTGCTTTTAGGTTACAAGTGAGGTAAAGGGCATCACCATCCTTTCCTGGCACTTACTGTGACTGAGATAAAAGGAAGTATCATGATGGATTATTTCTTGAGTACCTGTTAAGTAAAACAAAAAAGGAAGAGTTATACCCAACCCTGCCTGTTAGATGGAGACTAAACTTGAACCTGTTAAAAAGAAGGGATAAAAATATCTGGAAATAACCAAATGAAGGTTATAATGATGACAAAAATAAGATAACAGGAGCCAACAACTTTCTTGGATGACCTGAAGAAGGCACAGTCAGATTTTTCATACTCCAAATGAGATCACACAAAACTGAGTGGTAGGTTCGTACTCGTCAGCTTCAGAGCATAACTGACCAAGAGATGAAAGACTGAGGCAGGCAGGCAGATAAAGTGAAGCAAAAGAAAGAAAGAATGCGGAATACTGTGGCAACAAACAAAGGTTCTAGTCACAGTGAATAAGATACTCATAGAAAAGGAAGCTGAAAGCAAACAGGGTCGCCAGCAATGTCTTGGCTAAGCATTAAAAAACATGGTGATTTAAAATAAATCACAGTTAAGGTAATGGACACAGTTCAGCCAGATATTAGAGTTCATAAGTTCTGAGGCAGTGTTTCGGCCCAGAGGCCTTCTAAGAACACTGATGCCATAAGATAGGGTACAAATTTAACTTCCCCTACCCAATCACTAATTTTTTTTTAAAAAAATTTCTAATGTTTTAGACTGACAAATTGTAATCAAGATATTTTTCCACAAGACAGCGATCTGATTTGATATAAAGGAATATCTTAACTTTGGTTTGCATAAATGTGTCTAAAATTTTGTATTATTATGTCTTAATGCCTTATCATTTTTAGACCTCCATATAAAGTTAAAATTTTCAGATCATCATAAAAAAGTTTTTGTTCTCTTAATATACTATAACCTATGAAATAAAGATTTAAGTACTTGTTTCTGCTCATATGATAAGATTTTTCACAGCAGTACTTTAGTGAATCTTTGTTGAATACTCTCAAAAACTTTCATCTAACCCTTAGTGTAAATACAAACCATACTGTTATATGCAATAATGGGTCAGATGCAAGTATTATATATTGTAATCAAACAGCCCATATCTCTAGCACTTAAGAATCTTTAACCAATAAACCATTACTTTCAATGCTTTGTTACTAACAGATTAACATGAGCATTAAGTGAGTAATTCCAGGACATTAAAATACCAAGATCAACATATTGTTGAACTGAATTCAGTAAGACTAAGAAAACTTCTTTGTATTTTCTGGTTAAAGTATATAATATTGCACTTGTCTAAACTAAATTTTAGTCCAAAACTAGATGCCTAATCAGCTAACAACTTCATATAAGAGTTCACATCATCATAAATTATTTTTATTTAACATTTGTTTACTGGGAAAGTGACTTGGAAAGAGCAAATTTTCAGTGCAGGCCCGGGAAGGAATGCTCCAGATGCATGTCTTTGTAATGTGGGAGGAAACTGAAGCACTAGGAGGAAACCCACATGAACACGTAATCCATGTTTTGTATAATAAACCCACTCTTGCAGTCTTCTGCATATCTATAGGTACACAATTTCTTAAGTCTTGGCATTGTAGAAAAAGCTGCATTAAATAAAACAGGCCCTAAAACAGATCCCTGAGGTACTCCAGATAAGACTGGTACATGGGTAGATGGTATATTTTGGAACTTCACACATGGCTTGCTGTTACGTAGACATTCCATTAACCATTTCTTAATATAGCAGTTAATGTTTAATATTTTAAACTGTTGTAAATTATTGAAAATAGCAAGCCATCAAAAACTTTATCTAAGTCCAAGTATATATAACATCGAGAAGTAAATCTGAATCCAGAACAACTATAATTTGATCTTCTCTTGACAAATCCATGTTATTAAATATTGATAAGTGTATCACTAAGGTTAGTTTTATTCATTAACCCAAATGCACATCTTTCAAAACATTTGCAAACAACAGATATCAAACTAATAGGTCTATAATTTTTAACTTCTTACAACCTGGGGTAATGTGAATGTTTCCATGATATAGGTTTCAGTCCCACTAGCTAAAAGTCTACTAAAATATACAAAACTGGCACAATGGCTACCTTCAAACTGACCATTAGCGTACTTGGGATCATGTCTGGACCCACTGATGCAATTTTCTTAATCTTATTCTATGCATTAATAATCATATCAATAGTAAACTGAGGGCAAGAGCCTTCAACTGATGTTAAAATGTGAAAACATACACTTAATTATTACAGTTATTAACAAAACACATTAAACACATTCCCAATAGCCTAACCAGCAGATATTATTATTCCATTTGTTTTAATGGTTGGAGTTATTGTATCTTTGTTAAATGAGTTAACATAATTATAGAAAACTTTTTACATGGATAATGTTTTAACAATCATAGTTCAAGTTTTCTTTAGCCTTTCTGATTTTAAATATAAATTCCCCATATACAGTGGATATAAAAAGTGTACACACCCCTGCTAAAATGCCAAGTTTTTGTGATAAAACAAAATGAGACCACAAATCATGTCAAAACTTTTCCCACCTTTAATGTGACCTATAACCTGTACAAGTCAACTGAAAAACAAACCAATCTGTTAGGGGAAAAATATAAAAAATAAAAAAAACATAGAATAAGCTGGTTGCATAAGTGTGCACTCCCTTAAACTAATACTTTGTTGAAGCAACTTTTGATTTAATTACAGCATTCAGTCTTCTTGGGTACACACCTGCCATCAATTAAGAAGACTCTGATTAACCCCCAAATAAAGTTCAGCTGTCCTAGTAGGATTTTCCTGACATTTACTCAGTTGCCTGCTACAGCAAAAGCCATGGTTTGCAGAGAGCTTACAAAGCATCAAAGGGGATTTCACTGTTGAAAGGTATCAGTCAGGAGAAGGTACAAATTTCCACAGCACTAGATATACCATGGAACACAATGAAGACAGTCATCAAAAAGTGGAGAAAATATAGGACAACAGTGATGTTGCAAAGAACTGGAGATCCCTCCAAAATTGATGAAAAGACAAGATGAAAATTGGTCAGGGAGGCTGCCAAGAGGCCTACAGCAACACTGAATGAGCTGCAGGTATTTCTGGCAAGTACTGGTTGTGTACTACATGTGACAACAATCTCCTGTATTCTCTATATGTCTGGACTATGGGGTAGGGTTGTAAGACGGAAGCCTTTTCTTACACAGAATAACATCCAGGCCCAGCTAAAATTTGCTAAACAATACATCAAGTCTCCAAAAACATGTGGGAAAATGTGTTATGGTCTGATGAGACCAAGGTTGAACTTTTTGGCCACAATTCCAAAAGGTATGTTTGGCACAAAAACAACACTTCGCATCACCAAAAAAACACCATCCCCATGGTGAAGCATGGTGGAGGCAGTATCATGCTTTGGGGTTGCTTTTCTTCAGCTGTAACTGGGGCTTTAGTCAAGGGGGAAGGAATTATGAACAGTTCCAAATACCAGTGACTTTTGGCCCAAAACCTTGAGGCATCTGCTAGAAAGCTGAAGATGAAGAGGAATCTCACCTTTCAACACGACAAAGACCACAAGCATACATCCAAATCAACAAAAGAATGGCTCTTTCACCAGAAGAAAATTTAAGTTTTGGAATGGCCCAGCCAGAGCCCAGACCTAAAGCCAATAGAAAATCTGTGAGGTGACCTAAATAGGGCTGTGCACAAGAGATGCCCTCACAATCTGACAGATTTGGAGTGCTTTTGCAAGAAAGAGTGGGCAAATATTACCAAGTCAAGATGCGCCATGCCAATAGACTCCTACCCAAGAAGACTGAATGCTGTAATTAAATCAAAAGGTGCTTCAACAAAGTATTAGTTTAAGGGTGTGCATACTTATGCAACCAGCTTATTGTACGCTTTTTTATTTTTTATATTTTTCCCCTAACAGATTTGTTTGTTTTTCAATTGAATTGTATAGGTTATAGGTCACATTAAAGGCAAGAAAAGTTTTGAAATGATTTATTGTGGTCTCATTTTTTTATATTTATTTATTTATTTACATACATTTGTTTACCAGGAAAGTCCGACTGAGCCAGCAGCCCATTTTCAGCAGAGGCCCGGGGAGAAAGGCTCCACAGAAATAAGCAAAATACAATAGATAGTACAATAGTATCCATAGTATTCAATACAGTTTTATACTAGATACAGGTTCAGAAAGAAAAACACACAAACATTTCAGTGAAGATCACTGTGAGAATAAATTAGCAATGTGTACATATTAAATAATAGTTATGAACAAATGAGATTTCATTTATATATTTTTTTAAGTAGTAGTAAACACTGAGGATAGGGAGAAAATGATCTAAAGAGTGGACAGTATGTTGAGAGGGTTATAGATATCTTGTCAGTTAGGTTTGGAGCAGGAGCAATGCCAGTTCTTGGATAGGTGTTCAAATAGTAGTAGTGTGAAATTGGTAGATTCAGGTTTGATTTGGAAGGTGTGGGGTAGACAGTTCCACAATTTGGCTACTTGATTTGAGAATAGGGCTTTGCCATGAGTGTTGTTAGCTTTGTCTACTGTGAGAAAGTTTCTGTCTGCAGATCTTATACTTCGTAGCCATGAGTAGGGAACAAAAAGTTCCTTGAGGGATGGGCAATTGTCAGGATGGAAGATGATATTGTGTGTGAATTTAAGTTGGTAGAGATGGAGAAGGTTAGGTAGAGAGGAGGAAGGTTCTGAATATGGCTAGTCTGGTATTGTCAGTGAGGAATGGCTTGCTTCTGTACAGTGAGCCAAGTTTGATGTAACCTTTCTTAATTGTATTGGCTATGTGTTGGTTGAATCTGAGTTTGTTGTCGATTGTCACGCCAAGGAGTTTTGTATGCTCAACTGGTTGTATGACTGTGTTGTTTGCTGACAGAATGGTGAAAGGAGGTGAGGTTGGTGAATATCTGCTACTGGTAAACAGCATTAACTATGTCTTTTTGGGGTTGAGGATTAGTTGTGATTTACTTAAATTTGTTGTAATTTACTTAGATATGTTTCTATATCACTAAAAGCTTGTTGGGCTACTATTTGGAGGTCTGGTACATTTTTTATTTTTTATATTTTTCCCATAACAAATTTGTTTTTCAACTGAATTGTACAGGTTATAGGTCACATTCAAGGTGGGAAAAGTATTGAAATGATTTACTGTGGTCTCATTTTTATATCACAAAAACCTGGCATTTTAACAGAGGTGTGTACACTTTTTATATCTACTGTACTTTATTAAAAAGCCTGTTGTTCCTGTTTGTTGAGTACTTTCTGTGTACATTACACTTCCTCTTTTTCTTTTTACATATCTTTTTTAATTCTCTATTTCACCATGTGGGATATAAATACCTTCCACGTCTCATATTCAGTAGCTAATATGCCAGTACAGTGTATATCTTCAAATAACTCATACTCCATTGAACTTAACAAGAAATAGGGAGCCCATTTTGTGTCTATTAACCTGTCAATTAACTGCAGTTAATGTGACTCAAATTACATTTTTTACAACTTGGATATACTTTACTATGTGAAGGCAACTGAAGAATAAATGTTATGAAACAATGATATGAACATCCAGGAGGAGGCCCTATCTTTATATCACCCACACTTTCAGGAACAGAAATTAAGATTAAATCAGGTATATTTCTAATTCTTGTCTCATTTAACACTCACATCAAATTAGCATAGGTTATTTGAACAAATTCTCTTTCAAAAATTGTCTTTACTAATTAATCATTCCAAGAATTACCTGGATAGTTAAGTCTTCCAAAAATATAACATTCTTAGCTTTTAAGTAAGTCTCTAATTTATGTAAAAAGTTCTAATGGGACCCCATGGAAGGGGTTTGACAGCATAATGTTAGGTGAATTAATGTAATACTACTAGCAGCTTTTAACTGTACTACAATAGTTACTATATTACTTATTTCCTGGATAAGTTCAAATGAAATAGAGTTATGCATCCACAAAGTAACTCCAGCATCCCTGGAGTTTTCTCTCAGGCATTCCAATTTAACAAAAGATTTAAGGTTATAATGAACTGAATCCCACAATTCAACAACTGCTATAAGTTTATATTGCCCTTCAGATGAAAGTTGTCAGTTGAACATAGCCTGTTATCCACAACACAGTCCTCAAAGTATTTAACTATTTCAGTCTTATAGACAAATGCTAATTGCCTTAACAAATTATTAAATATACAAGCCTTTGGGAACATATAATCCAACCAGGACTGTGGTGGAACAATTTCACTCAAAATACATTGGACTTTATTTCCAAGAATGCAACTATGTCCAATATTTAATCTTTCCCATATTTCAAGTTGGGTGTAGTTCAAATCATTAAAACTAGTATGGATATTAAACATATATTTTGGTAAATGTTTATGAATTATTTCATTTACATGTGTTAATTTCAATCCCGGTAATGACAAAACTGTAATTATTTCTTTGTTTATTTTACAGAGTTGATTAACAGTTAATTTCAACATGAAATCTCTTAGTAGTAAAACTTCGGAGCAGGAATGTGTTAATTTTTAAATTATCCCTTTGATTATCATTTTTTCCTTTTTAATGGACTCAGAACCTGTATTTGGTAGATCCACACCAGTATTTGTATTCCTTTTCCTAACTATAATATTCCTATCAACACAATGATGCATAGTTCTTAGTTTTGATTTATTGTTATCATTAACACATTCTAAGGGTTCTCTATAGGTATAAACATATCTTTATCATTACAAAGATTCTTTTTTTCTGAATCAAAAAATTTTCTGGCTACTATTAACCATTATCACTTCAGGATAAAGACTAGAACTAGGTGACTTATTTTTGTAACAGGTGAATTTTGTACACCATCCACCTCACAATTTACTTGAGTTAATCTAGAATCAATTGTAAGTTCACAGTGTGTAATGCTCTTATCAGTAACAAGAGTATTTATAGTAGTTAAGCTATCAAAGCTGTCAACATGTAAACTAATATTAAAATCCACATGTTCACTACAATTATTTTTATCTTTACTCTTTTTATTAGAAATTCCTTTCCTTAACATTTAGAATTTTACCTTAATTCTGGTTCCCTCTATTCAAGTAATTTCCTGTTACTTTACTATGCTGAATATTATCCGCTACAGGAAGTATATTGTCATCCAAGTTACTGTTTATTTATTTTATTTTTATTTTACATTTGTTGACCGGGCTAGTCTAACTGGATATATGTCCATTTTCATTAGAGGCCCGGGGAGATAAGCTCCAAGACATGAATAGAATACAAATACAAATACAAATAACAAATTACAAACTGCAAAATCAAAAAAAAAATTGTAAGAAAAAAAATAGCAAAAAATAGTAAAACAAATAGTGCAGTAAGGCATAGAAGTTAGCACTGGGTTTGTAAAGAAGACAAGAGGCTTAAACAGTGCAAAAAGAAGGTACAGGGACTAATTACAGGTAAAGACAATAGTGGAGAAGGAAGTTAGTTGTGAAGTGATTTTACAAGCATTTATTAGAAAAAAAGGTATATAAGGAGAAGTGAAATGATACTGTTTTTTTTTAAGTTGAGACATCCTCCCACCGTTCTAATATAAAATCATGTATAAATGCAAAGGATTTAATAAACAGAAAATTATAAATTAGATTATCACTAAATTCTTTGCTTTTAACTATATTAATAAGTTTATAAAATCTATCCAGTTAAGACCCATAACACCAACAAACTTGTTTAGATAAACTCCACATTTATCACATTCTGTGATGAATCAACTTATTATTAAATCATCAGGGCCAATGGAAACCACATCCCACAATGCTGAATCCTACCCAAATGCTTTCTACGGACATCCCCAAGAATGCATGGATTGTGCAATCCCAAATAAAACCAAGACCCTCTCCACCAAAGGAAAGCGTCCTGTCTGGTGGACCCCAGCCATAAACAAATTGTATAACAAAAGAAGGAAGCTACTGCAAGACAGAGCAAAATCCCATAAAGGGAAGGCATCTCTGATCAGCACTAGTAGAAAGCTACGTTCTCTCATAAAAATATCCAAGGCCAACTTTGAGAGAAAAATCGCCAAGGACACTAAAGATAACCACAAGGCATTCTTCAGTTATGTTAGAAACCTGGGCGGAAACACTCAGATATGCTCAGAGTTAGTACACAATGACAAAAAATTTACCAAACCCACAGATATTGCCAACATTCTGGCAGACAGGTTCAGTGCAAATTTCTCCCCTCCCTCACCTCCAAAAGAAGAAATACTCATCCCAGCTGAATGTAACCTCCCTGTCATCTCTGATGTCCAGGTGAGAACCGCCCTCAACAAAGCAAAAAACACAGCATCTATGGGACCTGATGGTATCCCCGGCTGCGTGATATGTGAACTCCAAGAGGAGCTAAACCCGCATATAAAAAATAGAAGTTATGTTCTTACCATAACGTTCCATGTTAGTTGTCTTCTTCTCGCCTTCTTTCTTGCTGGATGGGTTCGGAGCTGACCTCGGCTCCGACTCGGCCACTCTAAAGCTCGAGAGTTGGTTCCACCGGCTCGAGGTCCCCCTTATATCCCACAATGCTAGGCGTGAGTTACCTCAGATCTCGTTTGTGAGCTAGGCCCAGCTAATAATACAACCAGGAAAAAACTGGAAAGGAGTCCACCTCTATAAACAAAGGGAAGGAGAAAAGGTGACCTAAGCCTGATCTAGGAAAATATGCACAGTAGAGCATATACCTATCGCAAAGAGGTGGTAGAAAGAGAGGTCACAATCAAACTCCTCTAGGTCTGTCCAGGCCAGGGGGAAGGAGGGTGGGACGCAAGAAAGAAGGCGAGAAGAAGACAACTAACATGGAACGTTATGGTAAGAACATAACTTCTATATGTTAAGTTGTCTATCTCGCCTTCATTCTTGCTGGATGGGACTGCGTCCCTAGCACCTTGTCCTGGGTGGCCTAACGGAACAGACTCTTGAGCACAGTGGAACCAAAATTAGCTCTATGCCTAGAAGCTAAATCCAACTTATAATGTGAAATGAAAGTGTGAGGGGTAGCCCAAGTAGCTGCTGCACAAATGGTGTCTATAGGCAGTCTGTCTTGGAAGGCTATAGAAGTAGCCAAAGCTCTGGTGGAATGGGCTTTAGGTTTGTTAGGTAGCTTTTGGTGTCTTATTTCATAGACAATGGAAATTAGAGATGTTAGCCATCTAGATAGTGATACCTTAGAAACAGAAAGTCCCTTTCTGCCTTCTGCATAAGAGACAAACAGCTGGTCAGATTTTCTGAATTGTTTGGTTCTATCCAAATAGTACCTTAACTGACGATGAACATCTAGCCAATGCAATTTTTGTTCAGACCTATTAGAATATTCTGGAAAAAACACAGGGAGGTCAATGCTTTGATTTAGGTTAGACGCCGAGGCTACTTTAGGTAAAAAGGACGGGTTGGTTCGTAAGGATACCCTGTCCTTATGGAACAACAGATAAGGAGGTCGACAGCTGAGTGCATGAAGTTCTGAAACTCTTCTAGCTGAAGTAAAGAGAGTCTTCCATGATAGCAATTTTAAAGAACAGGAAGCTGCAGGTTCGAAAGGGGGGAGAATTAAGGAACTGAGAACTAAATTTAGGTCCCAAGGAGGAGGAGGATTTCTTATAGGAGGTCTGAGTAGAAAAACTCCCTTTAAAAAGGCTTTGCAAAGCTTGTGGGACATTATGGCAGACTCTGAAACGCCCACATGAAAGTTAGAAATAGCTGCCAATTGAACTTTAAGAGTAGAAGGAGATGAACCTGCATGGAAGAGTTCAGCTAGAAAATCAAGGACTATTTGGATGGAAGCCGTGAAAGGATCTATGTCCCTTCCTTGAGCCCAATAGGCGAAACGTTTCCACTTAGTCAGATAAATCTTTCGAGTGGAAGATTTATGGGAAGCTATCAAAATATCTCGAACAGCGTGAGATATTTGAGGAAGCCTGGCTAAGGTTGGAATTGGAGGAACCAAGCAGTGAGGTTCAGAGAGGGAGGGAGCGATGAAACTGACCCGACTGATGGATCAAAAGATCTGGAACTAGGTCCAGATGCCAAGGTTGCTCCAACAGAAATTGATGTAGAAAGGGGAACCAAACCTGTCGAGGCCAGTAAGGAGCAATGAGGATCAAGGAGGCCTTCTGAGTGATAGCTTTCTGTATCACTTGAGAGATTAGTGGGAAGGGAGGAAATGCATACAGAAGTCCCCGGGGCCAAACTTGGACTAGAGCGTCTCTGCTGGGTTGGCCTGGTAGCGGGAATAGGGTGAAATAATCTCTGCACTTGCTGTTTTGGGGAGTAGCAAAAAGGTCGCAGCAAGGCTGACCCCACTTGAGAAAAATTTTTCTCACAATAGAATCTTTCAGAGACCACTCGTGAGGCATGAGGATAGCTCTTCTCAACTTGTCCGCGATTTGATTGGACTTCCCGGGGATGTGCGTTGCTATCAGAAACCGCTGAGAAGAAATCACCCATTGCCACAGTCTGAGTGCTTCTCGACATAGGGGATAGGACCTGGTTCCGCCTTGTTTGTTGATATACCACACTACAGACATATTGTCTGTCTGGATTGCTATCGTTCCCAAGGGAAGAGAGTCTTGAAGGGCTTGCAACGCTAAAAGCACTGCTCTCATCTCTAGAACATTTATGTGCAAGTGGCATTCGTCTGGTTGCCATGTGCCCTGGACAGTTCTGCCCTGATAATGCCCCCCCCCACCCGATCAGGGAGGCGTCCGTTGTCAGAGTAGCAACCGGAGAGGGAGGAACAAAGGGCCTTCCCAAGAAGAGCTGAGGGAAGACATCCACCACAGAAGATGATTCCTGCATGTTTGCATAATCATAATGGTGTGGGACATCGGAAGTTGCTGGTATGACCATTGTGTGAAGAGCATCCACTGAAGGATTCTCATGTGGAATCTGGCTAATGGAAGCAGAGGTATGGCAGCCGCCATAATCCCCAACACTTTCAGAACTAACCTGGCTTTGACTCTGTTGCTGCTGAAGAGGAGCGAGACCAGTTTGTGTATGTCTGTTATTCTCTGATCTGTTAGCCTCGCAGACATGTTGACTGTGTCTAGATTTGCGCCTATGAAGGTAATAGTACGACAAGGCGACAAAACAGACTTTTCGCAATTTATTGAAATGCCTAAGTTTCGACAAATGCGAAAGGTGTAGTCCCTGGCCATTAGAAGAAGATGCTTGGTGGGAGCTGTGAGGAGCCAGTCGTCCAAATATGGAAACACCTGGAATCCTTGACGTCTCAGGTGAGAAGCTACCACTGCCATGCATTTGGTAAACACCCGGGGGGGCTGTGGTGAGACCAAAGGGCAGGGCCCTGAATTGAAATGACTGGTTCCCAGCCTGAAGCGGAGGAATCTTCTGGAGCGTCTGTTCATTTTTATATGATAGTACGCATCCTGAAGGTCTATAGAGCACATCCAGTTTTCCTTTCCCAATAGGGGAAGGATGGACTGTAGCGTGACCATCCGAAATCTTGTTTTCTTGACCGACTTGTTCAAGATACTGAGATCCAAAATTGGTCTCGAGTCCCCTGTTTTCTTTGGAACTAAAAAGAACCTGGAGTAGATTCCGGATCCTTGCTGGTCTGCTGGAACTGGCTGAATTTCTCTTTTTGCCAGCAGCTTTGAAATTTCCAAAGCTGCAAGATCCCTTTGAGCGGGTGGAACATCTGGAAGGGATTTTTTTGATCGGTTTGGAATGTGAACGAAGGGAATGGAATAGCCTTCGGAAATGATGGACTGTACCCACTTGTCTTGAGTTAGGGATAGCCAGGCTTCTGGGTACAGTGACAATCTTCCCCCGACTGCCTCCGAAGGTGGACAGTCGGGCAACACCTCAGGGATGCTGAAAGGGCTTATCGGAAAAGGTTTCTCGATTGCCCTGGTTCTGCGGACCCCCTATGCCTCTGGGGCGACGTCTACCATTATTGTTCCCTCCTCTGCCTCTGGAGGGGAACCAACTCTGTGCGTCAGGCAAATTCCCTTGAGATTGTTTGCGGAACCACATTTTTCCACTTTTCTGGCCTTTGGGGTAAGGTCTAGAAGGAGTAGAAAAACGGACTCCGACGGCAGATAGAGTTTTGCCATCCATTCCGCACCTAGTCAAGGTTTCTTTCACTTGAGGACCAAAGAGAGATGATCCATCAAACGGGGAATTAGTGAAAGACGTTTTAAAGGGGTCCGCAAAATTGCATAGTCGCATCCAGGCATGCCGGCGTAAGGCGACACCTGTCCCTGTGGCTCTGCTCGCTCCATCAGCCGCATATGAAAGGAGGCACATGGAGGAGTTAGCTATCGAATTCAGGGTAGTCAGCTGGGTTTTCATTTTGTCCTGAAACTCTGCAGCTGTAGGATCCTTCAACATCTCACTCGCTTCCTTGATCAAGTCTCTCTGGAGATGGGTGAAATGGCATAAGTAGTTCAGCGAACGCATTGCAAAGGTCGCTGACGAAAACATCCGCTTCCCATACCTGTCCATAGACCTAGATTCTTTGTTAGGGGGATGAACAGGCACTGAAGGATCAGCTATAGTTCCTTCTTCGTGGCAGCAGCTACCACCATAGCATCCACAGTAACACCTTTGGTCAGAAATTGTTTGTCAGTTGGTGCCGTTATAAATTTAGAAGGTCTCCTGGGGGTGGGGTCCACTGAGTCAGGAGCCGTCCAGGCTTTCTTTGCCACCACCTGCATGAGGGGATCGAAGGGGGGGGACACCCAGGAGGTGGAAGGGCGAGAGCCAAATGCCTCAAGATACACAGATTCATCCTCCGAAGGGTTAAGGGCTGGCCAATTTCCCCTCTGTTTCAGGATCTCTAGAATGTCCGCAAAGGAGACATCTTCAGAAGGGGAACGGGGAACCCTCGAATCCTCTAAATCTGTGTCAGAGGTGACAGACTCAGGTGAGTCTATGTGCTTCCTCTTACACTTTCTCTTCCTAGGGGGCTCCTCTGCCAATTCAGGGGAGGCCTCGGAAGAGGATGAGATCCCCACAGGGGATTCTTGAGGAGCTGGCTCTCTGCGGTCTGGGATGAGGGAGTGAGTAGACATCACCTGAGGCACCGAAGAGGGAGGGACGGACGGAGCCGACTGTGGAGTTGAACAAGGTTCCAACACTCTCCGCATGACCTTGAACGCACCTCTGTCAGGCAGAGCCAGAGGTCCCCGCTCCGAGAAGCTGAGAACCTCCCTCGGCACCGAAAGAGATGGCTCCGAGGCCGATGTCGGAGCCGAACTCACCAGCGCCGAAGCACCGAGAGGGAGAGGGGGGTCGGACAAGAGTCCAATGCCACTCACCCCCTCGGAGCCGACGAGGGAAGTCCGGCGCCGAGATTCTTCAAAAGAAGAAATCGGAGCCGACGATGGAGCCGAAGACAAATGTATCGGCTCCGACGCTACCACAGTCTCGGTTCCGAGACGCCCCGGCTCCGAGCTCAAAGGAGTCGGAGGAGGAATATTTAGAGGAATAGGTTGAGGCATCGACTGATGAGTCGGGCTCTGAAGCATTTGGGCCAGTGCCTCGGACTTTAGAAGTCGACTCACTACCCTCTGGAGGTCATGATCCGAGAGCCTCGATGACCTGGAGGAGTGAGATCTGTGGCTCCGTTCAGACAGCAAGGGAGACGCTGGAGCCGAATGAACGGAGCCAAGGGATGGTGACCTCGATCTCTTTCTAGATGTCGGCTCCGATGGTCTGATCGGAGCCTACCCAGGAATCTCCAATACCTCGGCTCCAGCCGGAGCCGAGGGAACCACAGAAACTGTAGTCAAAGACTCATCGGCTCCAGCCGGAGCCAATGTAGTAGTTGGCTTCGAAGCCTTAGGCCTCGACTCAGAAACTGGAGTCGAGGTCTTAGAAGCCTTGGAAGGTTTTCCCGAAGGAGCAGTTGGGGAACCTTCAGGCTTGAGCAAACCCCTTAGGATGAGTTTGTTCTTTCTTTCCTGCAGGACTCTGGGGCTGAAGCCATGGCATACAGCACAAGAGTCCTGCAGGTGTAAAGGTCCCAGGCAGTACACACAAGAAGCCTGAGACCTTTGAATCCTTGGACATTTTCAAGGAACCGAAGTATAATCACCACACAAAACACACACACACCGATTACACTATCAGAAAAGTTAAATTAACTAAAGGCTAAAGAAATTAGTTATTTATATAAAATAAATCCCTACAAAACACATACACACCACTATTAGGGATAGAGGTCCCGAAGGCCTAAGGAAAGAACTTATCAGTTCTTGTGGGAAAGGGGCTGGATAAGGGTAGAAAGGATAATATCCACTACACTATAGCTAAATAAGAAAAAGCTAAGCTAAAAAAAAGGGGTCTAAATAGTTTTTAAGACTGATCTAATACCACTGACCTGAGCCGGTAGAAAAAACAACACCTCGATCACTGTAGCGGCAAACGAGATCTGGGGTAACTCACGCCTAGCATTGTGGGATATAAGGGGGACCTCGAGCCGGTGGAACCAACTCTCGAGCTTTAGAGTGGCCGAGTCGGATCCAAGGTCGGCTCCGAACCCATCCAGCAAGAATGAAGGCGAGATAGACAACTTAACATTGTTATTTAACCTTAGGCTTACTACAGGATATGTACCTGAACACTGGCGTACAGCAACAGTGGTACCACTCCACAAGGGAGGCTCCACTACAGACCCTGGGAACTACCGCCCCATAAGCTTGACCAGCCTGGTTTGCAAAGCTATGGAAAGAATTATTATGGAACTCATAAACAACGACATTAGGGACCTACAGACACTTGATCCCACCCAGTTTGGCTTTGTAAAAGGCAGATCCTGCCTTTTGAACCTGGTTGACTTTTTCAAAACAGTCACTAGAGCCATTGATGAGGGCAAGGCAGTCCATACAGCCTACCTGGACTTGGCTAAAGCCTTCGACACAATACCCCACTCGGGGATCATAGAAAAGCTAAACAGCTTAAAAGTAAATCCATATGTCACAAGATGGATTGCAAACTGGCTAAAGAACAGAACCCATACAGTCAAGATTGTGGGAGCCATGTCAGACTCAAAGCCAGTCACAAGTGGTGTCCCACAGGGCTCTGTCCTGGGACCCCTCTTGTTCAGCATTTACTTCTCAGATGTGAAAGCAAACATGGGAGGGCTGTGGCTGACAAAGTTTGCAGATGACTGCAAACTAGGCGCCATAGTCGATACACCAGCTGACACATACATCCTACAGAAAGGCCTCACCGAAATGGACAACTGGTGCCGGAATCACGGCCTTAAACTGAATGCCAAGAAATGTATAGTCATCCCCTTTAGGAAAAACAAAATACTCGCAAATTATCACATAGACAGTAACCCACTGAGGACCGAAAAAGTAATCAGAGACCTGGGGACCCAAGTTGATAGTGACCTCTCATTTGACACCCACGTTGCCAAAGTGGTTAGAAAGACTTTCTACCTTGCCCACCTTATCATGAAGGGGTTCACATCCAGATCAAACGAGGTCATCATGCCCCTGTACTCCTCCCTTATCAGGCCCATGATTGAGTACAATGCCCCATTTGGTATGTACCTCACCCGGCACTTACAACAGCTTGGGAGACCCCAGAAGTACCTCACCAAGAGGATCAAGGGTTTCCAACATATGTCATATGCTGCCAGGCTAAAGAAACTCCAGCTCTATTCAGTAGCATACCGCCTGCTCAGAGGTGATCTGTGCCTGACATACAAGGCCATGTCCAACCAGGAATTGATGGGCATGCTCCACCTCAAAAAATCAAAATCCATAAGAGCCACGAGAGCCAAAGATTTAAACCTCAGTACAAACATGAATAGAACATGCTGGAGGGACAGATTCATAACTCAGAGGCTTCCCATACTCTGGAACAAAATCCCAGTCCATGTTAGGCAGAGCCCCTCACTGACTCTCTTCAAGAGAAATCTTGACGAGTGGATGGGAGATCGTAGGTTTACCCGGGGGGTCACCCCTGTATCGCTACTTAACAGAGGCACAGTAAACTAATTTTAATAAGTAAGGGGGTCTTCAATGTGTCACTACTAGACAAAGGCACAGTATTCTAAATTTATTCTATACACCTTAGTAACACTACATGGGGTGGCGAAAGCCACATCTCTAGGGCTAGGCTTGCAAATGCCTCAGGGCAGATAGCCTAGTACTAAACTATGAAACTATGAAACTATTTAGTGAATCCATTAGAAGTCAAACCACAATGCAGATATAGCAGGCAAGGTAATCTCTAAGTTGTATAAAATTTAGTATATACTGAATGTAAATAAAACAAATTCTCACGTAATTAAATAAGTCAATTGGTCATTCATTGATCGAATAACAAGAACACAAAAAATAAATGAGTAAAATAAAAATTAGTACCACAATATAGTAAGCACTAAACAAATATCACTGTAACCATTACAAAATAAAAAATGTACAATAACAAGTATTAGTGCTTAAACTGTGGCCACTACTCACTTATGCAAACACAAAGTTAATAACTAAATATGAGGATTAACAGATAATTATGTCACACAAATAAATCAAATTCATTAATATATATCTAGGTTAATATCACAAAGACTTACCTTTATAACTCCTATATCAACTCATTACCTTCCAACTGTAAAGATCAAGGACCCACTTGCTCAATCACCAAAAATCCAAAATTATGGCCCCGATTATTGGCTACATGCTTGGCTAATGATTTGGACAATTTACATTTTTAATTGCATACTGATGCTCGTATATTCTTTCCTTTAAACTCCTTTCTGTTTTTCCAACATAATAAGAAGGGTATTTATTGCAGATAGTTGAATATACAACTGTCTTAGTAGTACAACTGAAAGTCCATTTTATCAGATATGTAGTACCCCTTATCTGAAATTGCTTACCTACAACTGTACGACTACAAAATTTATACATACCACATTTTTCATACCAAATATTTACTGTTTTTAACGTTGTTATAAAGCATTGGTTTGTTTCCTTCCAATATACTTTTCAAATTAACATCCCTTCTTGCTATTTAGGTTGGTCTTTAAAATTTTCTCTCATTTGTCCTTCCTTCTCTATGAACACCCAATTTTTTATAAGAATAGCTCTAATACTATCATAGTCTGCAGTAAAAGTTGTGATAAAACCTAATGTATGGTCAGCATTACCCCTATCAAACCTATTACATCTAGAAACGTTCACATAACCACTATTCAAAATTGGAGCAAAATGACCATTCTGCCTTTTATATTTAACTTTCGTGAACAGCTCTTACATAAACTTCTCAGATATCCACTAGAGATAAACATCTCCTTAAGTTTATTACATTCTTTCTCAAATTCTACATCCATGGTAACCATTCTTACTGCTTGAACCAACTGGCCCCTTACCACTGACTTTTATGATGCATTGGGTGTGCACTTTGATTGTGTAAAACTGAATTGGAATAAGTGATTTTTCTATGTATGGTAGATTTTAATTTCCTATTAACCACATCCTTTCTTAAACTGATATCCAAATAGTTGATGCTATCAACCTGTACTTCATAAGTAAATGTTAAAAGTTCAGTACTGCTGTTAAGAAATTCAACAAACTGCTGTAACTTCTGTTGGTTAGCTGTCCATAACACAAACATGTCATCCAGGTAACAAATATACAGCTTAATATGCCTATTAAAATTCTTCATTATTCATCACAAACCTTCTTTCCCAGCAAACCATCACCAAATTTGCAAAGACTGTACCACAGGGTGATTCCATCGCCACCCAAATATTTTGCAAATAATAATTACCATCAAAAATATGTAATTATTATACACAACAATCTCAAATAAGTCAACATATAAGTTAACTTTTGCTTGGGATACCACCTGCATTTGTTGTGGAATAACAGAAAACAGGTCTTTGAGATCTATTGCAAGGATAATAAAATCTTCAGAATATTCAATATCATTGAGCAATTCTAAAAATTGCCATGAATCCTTACATATCTGTTTTTCATTTTCTATAAATGGTCATAAGCTTCTTATCAAGATATTTAGCACAGGCATATGTGACAGAATTTCACCCATCAACTATTGGACATAAACAGGGATAGGTCATGGCCTTATGTATTTTTGGGCCTCCAGAAATGATTGGTATTGTTGTTGAAATCATAGTCAAATAATTCTACAATTCTACATCTATTTCTCTTTTCCAGGAACATATCTGCAAAAGATTTCCAACCTTCCTAAAAGCCATATAGACTTGATTTCTGGTTACTTTTTCATATATATCTGTACGTAATATATATTTTTATATGGTTATTATAATCAAAAATGTCCAAGATAACCACACCCTCACCCTTATCTGGTTTCATTACTCTAATGTTTTGTTTAGCTAAATATGCTAATATTGCCCTCTCTTGATGAGTTAAATTATCTTTAAAACTCTTGCAATTATTCCTTTTTAAATGCAGTCTACTTTGGTGGGCTTTTTAAATGTATTTAAATGTATTTAAGGGATGTAACTGTATGAGAAGTTTATCTGAGGAAGTTTAATATTGATTAAACGAAAGTACTCACATAGTATTGGAATTAAAGTGTTCGGGTTTCAGTAAGCATCTGTTCACCTGGTTTTTTTTTTTTTTTATTCTTCAGATAGTGACAGAATCAATTAGAAATGGAACAATACTAGATGTCATGTTTGTGAAGGAACATAACCATGTAGTGTACAGTCATCCTGAACCAGAACTTAAGGGCTCTGGCCAGCTTTGTCTTGTGTGGGAACTTAAGGGGATATGTTTAAGGGGCTTCAAGAATTATTATTATCTAGTAAAGCCTTTTATATAGAGATGGTTATCATGAAATAAACAAATAAATAAGTTAATGGAACTGGGAGGAAAGTAATGCAGTCTGTGTATATCACTGACTGTTTCATTTTGTGATTTAGGATCATAGTATCATAGGAGATTACTAGGCTAACAGCCCCAGGGCCCTTATAAGCCTAGCCAAATTCAACCCATGTTCCTAAGGGTGTCTGGTTTAAGCAGACACTAAAATTAGCACATACTGCTCCCGTCCAAGAGGGACACAGGTGAAACCCCTGGGGGGAATTTCCGGTTACCCATCCAATCATCCAAAATATGCTTAAATATGGCCAACGAGGGACTTTGTTTAACATGAATAAGAAGCTTGTTTCAAAGGTGGGGCAACCTCTGTGAGACAAATCTGCCTTCCCAGCAAGTTATGTTGATGTCACATGCCAGGTTAAGGTCTTTTGAGCGAGTGACCTGTGTGCCATTTGACTTGCGAATGTGCAGCATTTCCATAAAAGCTGGGTCAGAGATTGCTCTTCATGCAAGGCACAGGTTGCTTCTGAGCAGTGTGTATGACACAGAGTAAAGTGACAATGATTTCAATCTGCCCGCATAAGAAAGATCTTGGAAGACCCTGAATTTTCTTTGTAAGGAACCTTTGTGGTCTCTCCAATTGCTGCAGGTGTTTGGAAAGGAACATACTAAAGGGAGCATTGCACTCTATTACTGGCCTGATTAGAGAAGAGTATAGGGGGTTATAACCTCTTTTTTCTGGAGGCAATGCTCTTACTTATGAGATGAGAAATATAAAATGCCATTCTTATCACTGTGGAGACATGGTGATTGAAATTAAAGTTGCTATTGACCTGTCTGCCCAGATCTGTCACCACTGACTGTGTGCTTACGGTATTGCTGTTGATTTGATAGTTTGCAGGAACATTACTCTTGTTGAAGGGGATGATAATGCATTTTTTGCATTAAGTTTAAGACCATGACTTTGGCACCAGTCATTAGTCTGTATAAGACCTTCTTGCAGGATGTTGACACTGCTAGGGGTTTCGATGATCTCTCCCAGTTTGCAGTCATCAGAAAACTTTTTCAGCCATACTCCTTTAGTTTTAACCTGTACTTTGGAGAACTAGAGTCCAAACAGTAGGGGTCCCAGAACTGATCCCTGTGGAACACCATTGGTTACAGGTCTGCTGGAGGAGGTGGAGTCACCTATTTTGACCTTATGAGTTCTATCCGTGAGCCAGTTTGCAAACCACCTGACAATATATGGGTTGATACCTAGCTGGATGAGTTTATCAATGATGTGTGAGTGGAGGATTGTGTCAAGGGCCTTGGATAAGTCTAGGTAGGACATATGCACAGATTTCTCATCATCTAGGACTTTGGTGACTGTCTCAAAGAAGCCCACCAAGTTTAACAGGCATGATCTCCCCTTGACAAAGCCATAATGGGTGGGGTTGAGTGCTTGGAGATTTCCCATATCTTTGTTAATAAGGTCCATGATGATTTGTTCCACTGTCTTGCAAATAAGGCTGGTCAGGCTAACGGGTCTATTATTCTTGGGGTCTGTGGATGCACCCCCTTTCTGCAAAGGGATTACAGTAGTTGTTTCCCATTCCTCTGGGACAAAGCCAGTACTTAGGCTATGATTGAAAAGCATGCCCATTGGTGATGCTAATTCCTGTTTTAACCAATGTAGAACACAGCCCGGGATGTTGTCTGGCCCCATAGAGTGTGTGTTTTTGGCCTTGGAGAGGGTGTTTAAGACCTGCTCCTCAGAGATACTAGGGGGAGGACAGATGCTAGGGATGCTTTGGGGTAGATGTGGAGGGGACAGACCAGTGAAGAAGTTTTCACTGAACCTGTCAGCTAACAGGTTTGCTATATCAACAGGTTCTCTACACATATATATATATATATATATATATATATATATATATATATATATATATAGTACCATTAACTATGAGTTCAGCACAAATCTGGGTCTTTCTATAATACAGTATAAAGATGATTCAACACTTATCCATGCTGCCACTTCTCTATCAGCCCTTCATTCTCAAACACAGAAATCTTTCACTTCTGTTGAAACATGGTTGGCCAATGCCCATCTAATCCTGAGCCCAAACAAAACTAAACTATTACTCTTCCAACCTTAACAAGACATCTATCTCATGCCCACCATTTAACACAGTAGCCAAAGACAATACTGTCATATCCCCGACAACCCATACAAAGCTTCTTGGAGTGGAAATAGACAATAACCTAAAATTTGACTTACATGCCTCCTTAACAATAAAAAAGTCCATAAAAAACTTGGAAGTCTATATAGGCACAAAAGGTCCTGACCAAAATGGTCAAAATTACATTAGCAGAAACCCATCTGCTCTCCACTATTACATGCCTCTCCAATTTTAACTAATCTTAGGAAAACTGACTTATCTAAGCTGGAAGCATGTTGTAATAACATTGCTAAGTTTGCATCTGACTGCCCATATAGAACACATCATTGTACAGTTTAAGGACACTAGACTGGCTTGAACTTTCCAGCATTATTCTTTACAACCAACTCTCTCTCTAACTCACAAAATTGTAATACAACCAACCAGAATCCCTGCACTACAAAATCTCATCCTTCCTTACAGTTCCGGCAGACCACTTTGCTCTAACAATAAGAACTTACTCACCATCTCCAAGGCCAAAAACACTGCAGGAGAATCTTTATTTTCAAGCTATATATCTCATATACGGAACTCCCTTCCTAACTCGATTCTCTCAATCTCATCCACTAACCACGTTAAGCCATAAAATAAGTGGCTATGTTCCTGTACTAACCCATCGTGAATGCGCTGATACATCATAGTATACCCCAACCATATCCAACGTCTTCCCCGGTGTTTAATCTTTTAGTCCTACCAGCCTGTCTTAATCTTATATCTTGACATAAGTCATACTTTACAAACAGTACTAGTTATGTTCAAAGCCTAGGTTTTGTTGTCATGATGTAACAAATTTGTATTTTCTTATGTATACTACATTTTGTTTACTTTCTGCTTTACTGATTATAGTAATTTGTGCATTAAAATTTACTCTTACTCATAGAGCTTTTCTCCCCAGGCCTCTGCTGAAAAAAGACCTGTGTCTAGTTGGACTTTCCAGGTAAACAAATGTTAAATAAAATAAAATACATAAATAAATAAATAAATTACCTTTGAGATTACAGATGTAACTAAAGAATACCTTGTGGTTATCCTTGGTTAGGGAAGTTAATTTGGATTCGTAGGTAACTTTGGAGTCCTATTTGCTTGTTTAGGTTGAGGAGGAAGTGTTTCCAGTTTTCTGACCATTCCTTTCTACTCTTAGACAGCAATTTCTTTCTTCTCTTGTACAGCTTTATTAATGGCAGTTGCTCACCAGGCAGGTTTGTTTTTCCTTGAAGATCTTTTATATCAGGCAGGCAGAGTCAATATAATTGTACAGGTGCTCGTATAAAGCATTGTTGTATGCCTCAGCATAGCTGCCTGTTCCATCAGTGAGGGAAGGGGCTATGAAACTATTTATGCTGTCACAGAAGAGGTTGTACTTGGCCTTGGAGAATTTCTTTAGTCTAGTTGTTGCTAAGGGGGGGGGAGGGGGGGGGTCTCATGTTATAGTTACTTCTAGCAAGACTGATTTGTGGTCAAATCTCACCAGGGATGGCCACACATTGGGGGTGGTACAGCAGTCCTCCTTGTTGGTGAGCACCAGATACAGGATGTTTGAGCTCCTTGTGGGTGTGTCAATCAGCTGGCCCAGGGCATTGGAATTAAAGTCCAGGAACCTTTGGGTAAGCGAGCTACAACCCATATAATTTACCCAGTCAATGGATGGGTAATTAAAGTCACCCAAAACCAGGGTGTATGGTTGTATTTTGATCGACTCAAGTAGATCTAAGTCAGCGGAGTGGATGTCCTGATTCATGAAGGGGGTCCTATAGCTGGCAATAACCTGAAGAGCGATCTTACCTACAGTTAATTGCACCTGGAGTAATTCAAGGGAATCATGCTTTTTAACTAATCTAGAGGTGTATGTATCTTTAATGAATATTACTACACCACCTCCTTTAGTTCTCATGCCTTCAGTTTGTGGTTTGAACATGTGGAAGGAAATGTTACCTGGTATAGCTGGGGTGCTCTCCGCAGTCTTAAACTAGGTCTCAGTGACTGCACAAATGTTTGCATCTTCCAAGGTGAGGACAGCTTCCAGTGAGTGCAGTTTCTGGTTTAGATTCCTAGCATTTAGCAGCATAACCTTGAGGTGGTTTTTACAGGGTATTTTTACGTCAGGAATTATGTTCTTGTGGACATTGCCTAAAAAAGGCACCATGGGGGGGGGGGGCAAGAGCCTTAACCAGTAACCAAAATCCTAGGGATGACAGATGAAGAACATCTTTGGCAAAGCGTTGCGGTCTGTCGACCATATCATCCCAAGCTGACAGATACTGGATCCCCTTTGAATGACACCTGAAACTAAGCCAGTTGTTGAAGTCAATCATTATTGTTTGTATTGAGGTATCATCCTAGGCAAAGGTAAAATGCTGCTTAAGGCTACCTGCATGAGACACAATCATAGAGCACAGTCATATCTCTCTTCACATAGTCCACTGAGGTATGTCTCAAGTGGTTCACACAAGCATGGACTATGACAGAGTCAAAACACTGTCTGTTGTTGAGAGACTTGAATGCATGTGTGTTGTGGCAGATCCTAGCACCTGACAGACAGCTGACCATGACTTTTTCCTTATCCAACCTGGTGAGAGGGACATCTGTGTGTCTCTCAGTTAAGCTGCCTATGACTAAGATATTTTTGTGTTACGCCTTAGGGGCTTGACTGGTGAGACACTGGTGTGTGACATATTACATGTACAATGTTGCAGTGGATGTATTATGCGACTCATGCTTGCGTTTGTGTTTGGGAGGTCTCTGATGTTTAGGGAAGCTTCTGATAAGGACCTCTATGTATGTAGGTGTATGTGTTTGTTGGTTTGGTAGGTGCAGGAGGTGAGGTGTGCATACTGACAACCTGCTTAGTATCAGATGAACTGACTGGTAAGTGAGAGAACTTGGATTCTAGGTTCTTGATAAAGATGCATCTTACACATAATGAATTTATGTGGATTAGAAGTAGTGGGTTGTCAATGTATATGAGGCAATTGCTACATTGTCTCAGAATGCCCATGTCGACTTGGCTGGCTGGAGATACAGTGGGAAATTGCCTGTCCATAATGCTAGGTAAGCTGATGTGGTCAAAAAACATGAAGAGGACAGGAAGGACCAGGTAAAGTAGAGGACAGGAGAAGTGGGTAAAAAATATGAAGGGCTAGTGGGTAGGATCTGTGTTGGTATCTCAGGAGCTTCACTGAATGTATCACCTGTCAATGAGGGACAATCACAAGAACTCACTGATGGAGTACCAGCAGAGTACTAAGGGAAAATTTGCAGGCAGAACTGTTTGCGTCTATAAATGCCAACTAGCAGTCACCACTGCTTAGCACTGCACAATGAGCAAACAAGCGCAAACCCACTCAAATGTAGTGCTTACGTAGCAAATGAGAGTAAACTGAGTTAAAAAATTAACCAATAAAAATCTCAAAACTGAGCATCGTTCCAGCAACCTTCAATCAGATGAGCTCTAACTGCACATTCCTGCTACTAGGGTGCAAGGGAGCTCTCTCCAGCCAAAGATGGTCTGGTTTAGTGCTCAAGTTATACAAACAGAACTAGATTAAGCAGATCTGAATCTAGTCTATGCTACAGCAAACTGCAACAATTTCAGAACAAAACTGTTCAAATAAGCAGTGATATGGTAAAAATGCAGTTCAAAAGTGCAATATACAGTGAAAAACTCTACTTAAGTTTTACAAAGATCAGCAGACTTATTACTCTATTTAGAGGATTAATCAGATAAGTACAGCAGAGCAGCAGCTGGCTGCCAAAACTCTGCAGAGCTTTGCTAAAACAAGCACAAATCCATGCAAACACAGTGCTTATGTAGCAAATGAGAGCAAACTGATTTAAACATATTAACCAATAAAAAAGCTCACAACTGAGCCCTGTTCCATAATCCTTCAATCAGATAAGTTCTAACTGCACACTCCTGCCACTAGGGTACAGGGCAACCTTCTCCAACAAAAGATGGACTGGCTTAGTGCTCAGATTATACAAACAGAACTAGATTCAGCAGGTCTGAATCTAGTCTGTGCTGCAGCAGAAGTGCAACATTTTCGGAAAAAAAAGAACAGTTCAAATAAACAAGCAAAATAAGCCTTCAATCAGCAACTCCCAGCTCAGAAGGGCAGAGACTACCCTCTCCTCCCACAAAAGTGTAGACCACAAACCTTAATGTAAAATAATTGGCCTGAAGCCCAAGAGCGTAAACTGGAAGTAAGACACTTTTAGAATAACAGACATACTAAGCCTTCAACTAGCAATTCCCAACTTAGGAGATGTAAGCTACCTCTTCTGCCACAAGAGTGTAGACCACAATCCTTCTTAATGTAAAACAACTGGCCTGAAGCCCAAGTGCTTAAATCAAAACTAAGAGGCTTAGAAAAGCAGTTACAATTTAATCAGGCTACTAACAAGCAGTGATAAATGCAGTAGAATAAATGTAATTTAACACTTTTAAGAACAAGCAGGAAAAGCAAAATAAAGTAATAAAGTAAGAAGAAACACAAATACTGTAAAAGTAGCTGAATAAAGTACAAATTATTATTATTATGATTTTTAAGTTAAGTGGGAAGGTAGGAAACAGAAGATAATCCAAAGTTAAAAAACAAACAAAGGGTGTGGGCATTCCCAAATGATCTCTCTCTACTCAGCAGAATGAGCTGATGAGATGGAATTGGAAGGCGTGTCCAAAATCAGACTTATAATAGGGGTGGGCAACTCAAAAGCCACTAAGTTTAAGAACAGCTAGATGTGTATTGGTGGGAAAAAGAAAATGCAGACAGAGATCAGCAATATTTAGGCAGAGTACAGCAAGCAAGCCAAACAAGCACACCAGCTAAGCAGAGATATTTCTAGCTAAATGAGAATTGCTATTTCTCAGCTCCTCCCATTAATTAGCTGATGTTATTCACTGTTTGCAAAGAACTTTTTTGCTAACTTTTCTAACTGACCCTAGCTAAGACCTCTTAAAACTCCAACAAAACAAAAACGTTAACACAAAACAAATGTAATACAAGAATAAGATACAAAACAGAAGTAACCAAACCTTAAATGAAAAACTTCAATTCAAAATAAAATGCAGAGATCAGCAATACTCAGGCAATTAAGAATTCACTCTTCTCTGTTTTACATAACACAGTTATACCTGACTGACAGTGATGGTAAAAAAGGCTTGAGAAAGCTAGGAGAAAGAATAACTGTCTATGGAGTACCTATAAAAGGAAGCCTAATGATATGCTAAAAGCTAGGTATCATAAAGCCAGAGTAAACATCAAGAAAGTCTTGCATTTATCTTGCAAGTATGAGAAAAAGCTTTTGGTTTACACATCTGAAAGCTTTTTTTCAATCATCTGAAACAGTTCACTAAGAAAAACAGCTGGGCCTTTATATTTTCATGGCAACAACCCTGTTACAAAGGGTTGTCACAGAATGGCTTCTGTTTTTATCAATGATGCTTTTACAGGTACTACAAAGGATGCATCCTTTGCACCCCACTTATGTTTGTCATCAATCTTGTGAAAATATTAACCTATGATTTGTGCCACATTTTTTAGATATGCAGAGAGATGCTTATTGGCTTATCTGGACCTCTTGAGCTAAATGATTTATGCAACTTATTTTTAATATTTAAACTAGAACAAATGGGGCATTGAATTTACAGTCAATTACGATTTGAAAAACATTTATTTGTTGGTTATCAGCATACCCACATTCTTACTGCATTTTGGACACTACACTACATGTCAATCTTTTTATAAAAATTATTTACTTTTGGTAACAAGTTGTCATCTCATTCATAAGATTAGAAATATACCAAATTCATATTTTTACAAGGCAGAAGCTTTCATGGTCAGGAGTCTGTCTATGCATATTGTTCTTTAGATCTGGCTGGCAAATAGATGAGTGAGGTCGCTACATGAAAGATATACAAAGGGGGAATGCAATCAGTTGATATTGTTGAGAGGAGTTGTGATGATGTGAGGTATTGCCAGCTATGCCAGGAGAAGTAGGGTAGTGGATGTGTAACATATCCCAGCATAGGTAATTGGAGTTTTGTAAAGAATTGTATGTCATTTGTATAACAAACTGACTTGTACAGATGCTTGTGTTGAAAAATGTATTTTTAAAGATGCTTGTGTTAAAAATGTACCACCAGTGTGTACTGCTGGAATGGAAAGCAATATACATGTATGTCAGACTGTAGTATTGTAACTGATTACATGCATTATATATAGTGTAATAGAGGCTACAGGAAAAGAAGAGGTTAAGCTCAGCCCCAGCTAACTTTTAGAAAAATATCCTGAAATTAAATTACCTGGTTTAGACCATAAAGATTGTATCTTACAGTTCTGATAGCAGCCAGAGACGAAATGTCTGTGAAAACAAGGATTAGAAATGCTGATGCATTGTCATTAGCAGTGAACTAATTGCTACCCTGGAAGGGTAGAAGTGTTGAAATGGCTTTATATCTTCCAGATGCTATAACACATCTTAGCAAAGCTCTATTTGTGTGTATGGTAACTCATATGTGTGGGATTCTGGTTCAGTTTCTAGTAAAGGGGTAGTATGGGAACCAGAAGTCAGATGACCAGATGTATGTGATGTCATTCTGAAATCCAGCACTGAAATGATGTTTTAATACTAGATGAAATGGAAGTCACAGAGCAGTCTGTTCTTGAAACCTGATATAGAAGGACCACTCACCCACTTCTTCTTGCCTTGCTTTAGTAAGTAACCAGGAAATATTTTATTATTTTTTTTATTTAACAATTGTTTACCGGGAAAGACCAACTTGGAACGAAGACAATTTTCAGTGGAGGCCTGGGGAGAAATGCTCCAGATGCATGTCTTTGAAACATATAGTATTTAGACTAGATGTGTGTGTGTGTGTGTGTGTGTGTGTGTGTGTGTGTGTGTGTGTGTGTGTGTGTATATATATATATATATATATATATATATATATATATATATATATATATATATATATATACATAAAATATTAATAATTATGAATAGTAATTCTTTAGATCAGTCAGGAGAATATAGTGAGATTAGTTAAGTACTAATTTTCTGTATCTATGTTATTTTAATATTTTCTGTGGAGGCCTGGGGAGAAATGCTCCAGATGCATGTCTTTGAAACATAGTATTTAGACTAGATGTGTGTGTGTGTGTGTGTGTGTGTGTGTGTGTGTGTGTGTGTGTGTGTGTGTGTGTGTGTGTGTGTGTGTGTGTGTGTGTGTGTGTGTGTGTGTGTGTGTGTGTGTGTGTGTGTGTGTGTGTGTGTATATATATATATATATATATATATATATATATATATATATATATATATATACATAAAATATTAATAATTATGAATAGTAATTCTTTAGATCAGTCAGGAGAATATAGTGAGATTAGTTAAGTACTAATTTTCTGTATCTATGTTATTTTAATATTTCCTGTGATGGAAACTCTGGTGTTCATTGTAAATAGATAGTTAGTGTTTTCATGTTATTCTATTATTTATTAAATATATTTAAACTTTCATTGTGGTTGATCTTTTAGAGAATGTTTCAACCTTTGGGAGTACTTATATCTATTTGGTGACACTGTGGCCACTCCTGGAAGCATTACTGCATTGGTCAAACACTACCATTTGGATTAGTATTAATTTCATTTAGTATAATTGGATACCCTTGTATGAGCCTTAGAGTAGCTGGCTTTGGAGACTCCTGGTGGCAGTATTTACCTTATAGTCTGGGCAGAGGGGCATAGCTAGTAAATCTGTTCCAGCCTTTACTAGGTGTGTGTGTGTGTGTGTGTGTGTGTGTGTGTGTGTGTGTGTGTGTGTGTGTGTGTGTGTGTGTGCAAAAATCAAACCTCAAAGAGTGTGTGTTTCAGCTACTTGGAGGAGGGACAGAGACCACTGCTTTCACAGAGACAGTGGTAGAGGACTTGGCTTGGGACACTCAGTGGAGGACTCAACTCTATAGCTGTGCCAATGGGGAGTCTTATTGGGGGGCCTGGAGACAGAGAGAGAGGAAAACCCAAACCTCGGACTGAGTGTTTTCCTTGTGTATTCTTAAGGGAAATTGTGCTTGGTGCAGAGAGTTGCAGCTGGAAATACTGTATGTACCTATCTTTGTTCCAAGTGAACTACCCTCACCAGTGTCAGTGGTGAAGATTCATGCTTCTTGATTACTGGCCCAGAGGGGGCCGTCACAGGCATGAACTAATGAGTACATTATAAGAAATCAAAACAAAGATTTTATATTGTTATTCATTATTGCTTTGGGCAGTAATTGTTACTGTGTTAGGAAGCAAATTCCATGTTATTGAGGAATTTTACAGGGACAGCACAACCTAGAAAATGTACTACCAGATATAACAGGCAAAATCTTAGGAGAATTTTTTAGTATTTTAAAGGGGACGTGAACAAAGTTATGATACACAAGACCATCAATAGTATCTTTCCCACAGTTTTTTAACTTGTAAAAGCTACTTTTTTGTAAACAGATGTTTAAAATAAATCAATTTACTTTAACTACAACAAGCGGAATGTTTGAAACAAATTCCCATATTACATGCACAACTGACCTTCAGGTCGAAAATGCTGAAGTATGATGTGTAAATTTGGTAAACACATCAGTGATGGACCTTACGTCTCTGGGTTGGTATCTGATAGTTGTATATTGTGTCCATGGTGTTATAATTGTAATATGAAATATGTGGTATATTTAGCCACATTTGTCATGCTTGGCTTTTTATATAGGGAAGACGATAAGAAAGCTGAAGGATAGGATTTACGAACGCTTAAATTGCATGAAAAGGAGAAGGGTGTGAAATGCTTTATAAATGCACTCAACTGAGTGCAGGTATTATAAAATAATTTTGTTGTTCATTATTGATAAAGTGGTGAGAGATGATAAGGGTGGTAACTGTGACAGCCTTTTAGAATATAAACAAACTGTATGGCAATTTAGGCTGAATGCCACTGAAAGACCAGGGATCAATGACTGTGTTTCAATTAGTATTATTTTAAAGTTTAGGGCAAAAATGATTCAAATAATGACAATGATTTTACTAACAGTGAATTTTATGCATTTCTATTTATTTATATGTATTAATTGATTTAGGCTTTTTTTTTTTTGGTTTACATGTTTTTAACTCAATGAAACAACATGATTGGCTGCTGTTTTTAATTGGGTTTTAGAACAGTATATACACGTATCATTACTTATGTCTCTTTAGACTCTGATGAAGGCCTGACCATTGTTGAACAGGGTGAAAGAGATAAGTCTATGCTTTCATTAAAAGTTGCTGAATTCCTATCTGGAGCTGGTTATAAGACTCAAGTATGCCAAGGTAAGGGGTAGATGAGGTTCAACAATTAATAGCTAAGATAATATGAGATCAGGTAAGAATAGTAACATACAATTAATCTACAGGAAAGACTCCAGGAATACATGGTATTCCTGTGGAAGTTTGGAAACTAGGAGAGAAGAAAATGATGAAGGAAGCAAATACTATCTTGTTTAACAGCATTGTAAAAGGAGGGGAAGCACCAGCAGCCTGAAAGAAATCTGTGCTGGATATAATACCTAAAATTTGTAAAGACCCATTAGACGCAGATTCATATAGGTCCCTTTCAATTTTAAAATATGATTATAAAATATTTATTTCTAGATTAGCTAAAAGAATGGCAAAGGTGTTTCCAAAATTGATCGATAGGGATCAGTGTGGTTTTGTGGAAGGGAGAGAAACATCTGACACTATTAATTAATTAATTAATTAATCTATTTATTTATTTGATATTTGTTTACAGGAAATGTCCGATTGGGTAAAAAAGTGCCCATTTTCAGTGGAGAACCAGGGAGAAAAGCTCCATGATTACGTAATATCTAAAACATTTAATTTCCATGATTATGAATTGAGTTACAAGAGATACATGGACAGATGCAAGGAGAAATCATACTAGTCTATGACACATGCACAAATGACGTTACTAGAGTTAGAAGCAGAGAAAAAATAAAACACTTCATTTCCATGATTATGAACTGAGTTACAAGATATACATGGAGATGCACAGGAGAAATCATATGTTTTATGACATATGCACAAAAGGAGCTGCAGGAGATAGATGTACAGGAGAAAATCATATACAGTGGACCTAAAAAGTGTACAAACCCCTGTTAAAATGCCAGGTTTTTGTGATATAAAAAAATGAGACCACGATAAATCATTTCAAACCTTTTCACACCTTTAATGTGACTTATAACCTATACAATTTAAATGAAAAACAAACAAATCTGTTAGGGAGAAAAATACAAAAAATAAAAAACGTATAATAAACTGGCTGCATAAGTGTGCACACCCTTAAACTAATGCTTTGTTGAAGCACTTTTTGATTTAATTACAGCAGTCTTATTGGGTAGGAGTCTATCAGCATAGCACATCCTGACTTGGCAATATTTGCCCACTCTTCCTTGCAAAAGTGCTCCAAATCTGTCAGACTGCGAGGGAATCTCTTGTGCACAGCCCTCTTCAGGTCACACCACAGATTTTCTATTAGATTTAGGTCTGAGCTCTGGCTGGGCTATTCCAAAACTTTAATTTTCTTCTGGTGAAGCCATTCTTTTGTTGATTTGGATGTATGTTTGGGGTCATTGTCATGTTGAAAGGTGAAATTCCTCTTCTTCTTCAGCTTTCTAGCAGATGCCTAATGGTTATGGGCCAAAAGAGACTGGTATTTGGAGTGTTCATAATTCCCTCCACCTTGACTAAAGCCCTAGTTCCAGCTGAAGAAAAGCAACTCCAAAGCATGATACTGCCACCACTATGCTTCACCGTGAGGATGGTGTCCTTTTGGTGATGTGAAATGTTGTTTTTGAGCTAAATATACCTTTAGGAATTGTGGCCAAAAAGTTCAAACTTCATCTCATTAGACCATAACACATTTTCCCACATGCTTTTGGGAGACTTAATGTATTGTTTTGCAAATTTTAGCTGGGCCTGAATGTTTTTCTGTTTAAGAAAAGGCTTCCGTCTTGCAACCTTACCCCACAGTCCAGGCATATGGAGAATACGGGAGATTGTTGTCACATGTAGTACACAAGTACTTGCCAGAAATCCGTGCAGCTCCTTCAGTGTTGCTGTAGGTCTCTTGGCAGCTTCCCTGACGAGTTGTCATCTTGTCTTTTCATCAGTTTGGGAGGGATGTCCAGTTCTTTGCATCATCACTACTGTCCCATATTTTCTTCACTTTTTGGGGACTGTCTTCACTGTGTTCCATGGTATATCCAATGTTGTGGAAATTTTTCTGTACCCTCCCCCTAACTTATACCTTTCAACAATGAGATCCATTTGATGCTTTGAAAGCTCTTTGTGAACCATGGCTTTTGCTGTAGCAGGCAACTGAGTAAATATCAGGAAACTCCTACTAGGACAGCTTAACTTTATTTGAGGTTAATCAGAGTCTCTTTAATTGAGGGCACATGTGTACCTAAGAAGACTAAATGTTGTAATTAAATCAAAAGGTGCCTCAACAAAGTTTTAGTTTAAGGGTATGCACACTTATGCAACCAGCTTATTGTACGTTTTTTATTTTTTATATTTTTTCCCATAACAAATTTGTTTTACAACTGAATTGCACAGTTACAGGTCACATTAAAGGTGGGAAAAGTATTGAAATGATTGATTGTGGTCTCATTTTTTATATCACAAAAACCTGGCATTTTAACAGGGATGTGTACACTTTTTATATCCACTGTATGAAAGGAGAATATTATACATTATTTTGAGTAGGTTATACACATTTTATGAATTACAATTTTCCTATGCCAATGGTTACATTACATATTTAGATTTAGGAAATCATTTCATATATAAAGTGAAGGGCAGGATAAGATTAGATTATAGGAAGTCTATTGTAATATGAAGGGTATGCAGAATAGATGTTGAGGTTAATAGGTATGATAGTGAGGGTAGAGCAGGGAGTTAGAATACAGGCGTGCAGAAAGAAGTGGAGGAAGACGAAGACAGGATAAGGTGAGAAGATAGTTTGTGTAAACAAGAAGTGGGGAGGTTTGCCAAGATAGAGAGGATGTGATTAGCCAGGATTACAGCAAGAACAGACCCAAGAATGACTTAAGTGCTGTTGCAGGGAGTGTTTAAAGAAGGCTAGACTGGAAGTTGTCTTAATTGTTGGAGAAGGATGCTCCAGAGTTTTGCAACAGAGTGTGAATACATTTTTGTTATAGAACAAAGATGATCAAGAGGGATCAGAGTGTAAGAAAATATTGCTGTTGTTGATGGGCCTTGATGCACAGGAAGCATTCAAATGAGTAAGCTGGGATTTTATGAGCAATGACAATGGAAGCATTTGCACTCCCTGATACAATAATAATGTTAAATAGGAGGATATATGAGGGACCAGAGGCAAAAATTAAACTGGGAGGGTTCTTTTCTGACAAGATGTTTCTGAACAGATGTACTTGTTATTTGCTTTATATTATAGCCACATGACAAAGAAAATAAGGGACTCAGAAATTCAAGGCTATAATTAGTATGGTAATCAAGAAAAGCTGGCTTTATGTGTACATGATATTTTGCACAGGACAAAACCAGAAAAGGACATTTCATTGCTGTGGAACATCTTGAGACAGTTTCAAGTCTTTTCAGGACATAAAATTAATAATGATAAAACAAAGGCAATAGCTTTAAACTATGTACCTAAAAATGAACTGGTCCAGCAATATCCATATTTATGTGGACAAGATAAAAGAAAGTATTTACAATTTATGGATTAAAAAGGATTTTGTTACAGCTGCTAAGGATGTGTGGGAAGAGACTAAACAGAAGATGCTCTTGCTTACGGACATGGAGAGCAAGATGCAAGCAGTTAAATTGTTTTCAGTTCCTTTAATTTTGAATATAGGTCAGACGTATTTTTTATCAATCAGAGGAGAAGTTGTGAACAGTAAGTAATAAAGAGAGAGGTTACTGTCAGCTGCCTGTCGAGTGCCAGGATCCACCACATAACCCACGCACTCAGGTCACTCCACAACAAGTACATATCTGACTCTGTCATTGTCCATGTTGGTGTGAACGACCTGAGATGTACCTCCCTGGACTACATGAAAAGAGACATGGAAGAGCTCTCCGAGCTTGTAGTCCAGGCAGGTATGACCCTAGCCTTGAGTAGCATTCTGCCATCACCCAGAATTATGCCGCAGTACAAGGACAAAATGATTGACTTCAACAATTGGCTAAGCTTCTGGTGCCATTCTAAAGGGATCCAGTATCTGTGTGCCTGGGATGGCATGGTCGACAGACCATGATGCTTTGCCACAGATGGCCTGCACCTGTCACCCCTGGGATTCCGGATGCTGGCTAAGGTTCTTGCCGCCCCTATAGTGCCTTTTTTAGGCAATGTTCAAATGATAAGTTCACCACCATAACAGGAACAGGCTAGTAAAAACTGAGGGTGATGCTACTCAATCCTAGAAGTCTAAATCTCAAAATGCACTCACTCGAGGCACTGCTTAAAATGGAGAACATTGATACCTGTGCAGTGACTGAGACCTGGTTCAAGGCTCCAGCGAGCACCCTTGCACTACCAGGCTATAAATCATACCACACTTCTCGGCCATGTAACCTGGACCGGAACACCAAAGGCGGAGGTGTGTCCATATTCATTAAGGATATCCACACCTCCAGGCTAGTTGCTCAGCAAAATGCAGCCGAGGTTATCCAAGTGCAACTAACTCTGGGCAAAACTGCAATCCAAATTGTAGCTTGCTACAGATCACCCACCATGCTCCAGGATTCCCACTCCTCTTTTCTTGATGTACTGGAAAATATTAGGGTTCAACCAAACACCCTAACAATGGGCGATTTCAACTACCCCGCCATTAACTGGTAAAACTACTCATGTACCAACTCCTTCACTCAATGCTCTCTGGAATTCATAAACTCCAGTGCCCTGGATCAACTTATCCACACCACCACCGGGGCAACAATATCCTAGATCTAGTCATTACCAACATGAGTGACCGGTGTTCCACACCTGAAGTCAACACCTCATTGGTCTGATCCGACCATATGCTAATTACCCTAGATATCCACATCCTGCCCCCACCCCCCATTAAGGAAACCATGGTAAAAAAAATTTCCAAAGCCAACTTCATGCTTCTTAAGACAGAAGTGGTGAACTTCATGACACCCATGCAGAAGGACAATACAGTTATGACTACTGAATCCTACACAGTTGCACTTTATCAGCACTTACATGAGTGCATGGATCGTGCTATCCCAAACAGAACCAATATGCTATCCTCCAAAAAAAGGAAGCCAATCTGGTGGTCTCCTGCCATAAACAAACTGTACAACAGAAGGAAAAAACTTTTGCAAAAGAGAGTAAAATCCCATGAGTGGAGGAGCTCCCTGATAAAATCCTCCAAAGCTAGTTTCAAAAACAAAATTGCCACTGATTCTAAAGACAACCAAAAAGCATTCTATAGTTGTGTCAAGAATCTCAATGGCAACATTCAAATCTGCTCTGAGTTACAGCACAATGGCACTAAATATACATACCCAACTGATATTGCCAACATCCTGGCAGATAGGTTCAGTGCTAACTTTACCCCCCTCTCACCCCCTAAAGAGCCCATCTCTATACCAGAAGAATGCAAAGTTCCTGTAATCACGACTGCACAGGTAAAAACCACACTCTCCAAAGCCAGGAACACAACATCCATGGGACCAGACAACATCCCAGGCTGCTTTCTACACAAACTACAGAATGAACTGGCATCCCACCTAAGTACCATGTTCAGTCATAGCCTCACCTCAGGCTTTGTGCCTGCTGAATGGTGCACAGTGACAGTTATCCCACAAGGGGGGAGTCACCACGGACCCCGGGAACTACTGCCCCATTAGCCTGACGAGCCTGGTTTGCAAGGCCATGGAACGTATCATCATGGAACTTATAAACAAAGACACTGGTAATCTCCAAACTCTGGACTTCACCCAGTTCGGGTTTGTAAAAGGCAGATCATGTCTCCTAAACCTGATAGACTTCTTTGAAACAGTCACCAAAGCTGTAGACAAGGGTAATGTGGTTCACACAGCCTATCTAGATCTTGCCAAGGCTTTTGACACCATTCCTCACTTTGGAATTATAGATAAACTCACTAAACTATGTATAAATCCCTATGTCACAAGATGGGTTGCCAAATGGCTCACTGACAGAACCCACACTGTGAAAGTAGCAGACTCCAAATCCGACTTCAGACCAGTGACAAGTGGAGTACCACAGGGTTCAGTCCTGGGTCCTCTCCTGTTTGGTATCTACTTCTCTGAAGTACAGGCTAACACAGAAGGTCTTTGGCCAATGAAGTTCGCATATGACTGCAAACAAGGAGCCATAATAGAAACTCCTAATGATGTGGACATCCTACAAAAGGGCCTCACTGAGACAGATGCCTGGTGTCAAAGCCATGGCCTCAAGCTCAATGCCAAAATGTGCATTGTCATCCCCTTTGGTAAAAACTCTGTACCCATGAACTACAACATAGGCAGTAGTATACTTAACACCGAAAGTGTGATAAGAGACCTTGGGACACAGGTGGACAGTAGTCTCTCCTTTGATAATCACATCGCCACAGTAGTCAGGAAATCCTTCTACGTGGCACACCTCATCACAAAAGGTTTCTCATCCAGAAAAAAATAAGTCATTGTTTCCCTCTATGCATCACTCATTAGACCCATTATAGAGTACAACTCCCCTTTGGTATGTACCTCACAAGACATCTACACCAACTGGAAAGGCTGCAGAAACACCTCACAAAGAGGATTACTGGCCTCAAACAGATGCCCTACACAGAACGTCTCAAAAAACTCCAGCTTTACTCTGTCAAATATCGCCTACTCAGAGGTGATCTCTGCCTAACATACAAAGCTATGTCAAACCCAGAGCTGTTGGACATGCTCCACTTAAAGAAATCCCAATCCCTCCGAGCTACACGCTCTAGGGACCTAAACCGTGTCACCATAATAAACAGAACATGCCGGAGGGATAGAGTCCTGTCCCAGAGACTTCCCATACTCTGGAATAAACTACCTATCTATATCAAACAAAGCTCCTCATTAGCACTCTTCAAGAAAAATCTCACCCCGGGGAATCACCTCTGTGGCTCTGCTTGACAGTGGCACAGGAAAATAATTTTCTTGGGTGGCAAAAGCCAGGGTAGCATTTGGGCTTGTATAGGCCCCAGGGCCGATAGCCTAGTACCTACATATGAATCTATGAAGGATTTTTTTCTGGGGGGGGAGCAAGGATGGGATAAGTTGATCCTTCCAACACAAAAGGGGAATTACAGTTATCCAGTTTGAAGGGATATTCTAGAGCTACACAGTTAAGGCTCTTATGCATAACACCAACAAAAAGCTACAAGTCAAAGTGGAAAGGGATGATGATGAAGTGGGGGGAATTCAATAAATAAGAAGAGAGCGGGATTTTGGATGCAGATCCTTAAGGAAAATAACAACAGCCACACAGAATGCTCTTTTGCCTTGCCCTTAATCCATTAAGATGTCTGCTTAACAGATAAGGTCATGGCTATAATTTGGCTCCCAGAAAGCAACAAAGTGTGAAGACTTCTCATCTTCTCTTTGTCGACTTAAAACTGTATAGTTCATCAGATGAGGAACTGAATGCACAACTACAAGTAGTCAAAACTTTTTCACAATATAAGAATGTCATTTGGTCTTGATAAATGTGTAAAAGCAATCTTTAAAGCAGGAAAGCTGCAGCACCAGGAAAATATCAGTTTGGGACAAGAATGTGATACAAAAGCAATTGAGCAAGAGGGACTGTATAAATATTTGGGAATTGATGAAGGATCAGCAATAAAATATGAACAAATGCGAATAAAACTTAGTAAGGAATATTTTAGAAGATTTAAATTAATCCTAAAAACAGCATTAACATTTAGGAACAAAATTCAAGCTATAAACCAGTTTGCTTTTCCTGTACTAGCTTACGGTTTTGGAGTGATTCACTGGCCCTAGAATGTGTTAGATAGAATAGACAGGAAAACAAGAAGGATGCTTCATGCTCATGAAATGATTTATTAACATCAGTGCATACCAAGATTATATTCCCAGTTCCAAAGGAGGCATGGGCCTAATTGAAACTGATTACATGTATGGATCTGCAATTACGGGACTGCATACATATCTGCTGACTTCACAACACCAAAATATAGCGAAAGTTTTGAAACATGAGGAGAATAAATCTAAGATAACTTTCCTTCTTAGTCTAGAAGAAGCATATCTGCGTCAAGCGGGAATGGAAATCAAACCAGAAATAGATAAAAATGAGGCAGCAACTGAATGTGCCAAAAAACACAAGAAAGAATATAAGGTGAAGGATCAGATGAGAAAGCAAGAAATGTGGAAGATGCATAAATATAAATATATGCAAGTATAGAAAACTCCTGGAAGAACCTCATGTTGATAAGGATCGAATGCAGGAATGGTTAAGGAGGGGCAAATTCAAACCAAAAGATGAAAGGTTAATATTGGCGGCCCAAGATACTGGGCTACGTACATGCTGGTTTATTGTCCACTGAATAGGTGTGAGAAACAGACAAATGTAGGTTTTGTAAAACAGAACTGGAAACATGTGCACACCTCGTTGCTGGTTTTGACATACTAATGACAGAAGGACTATATACTGAAAGGCATAATAATGTGGCAAGGCTTTTGCATTGGGGATTGTGAAAACATCTTAATACTGAAGTAGCTGAAAAACACTGGAAAAATGAGTCACAAAGTGGCATAGAAAATGAAGAAGTCTACGTCACATGGGATCATCCATTACCAACAATTCAAAAGACAGATGCTAGAAAACCAGATAGAGTAGTCCAAGAAAAGAAGACAAAATTAACACTGACCATTGAATTCGTCACACCCAGTGACTGCAGTGTCTTTCATACAGAGAGACATAAAGTCATAAAATATCAGGATTTGCAGGCAAAAATGAGAACAATGTGGAAGAAAGATACCCAAACAGTTCCAAATGTAGAAGGAGAAACAGGTCTTATAAAGAAGAGTCTACAATCGTATTTAGATATGCTACCAATACATCTAACTCCATATGAACTGCAGAAGGAGTCATTACTGGGCACACTGCGGGTGCTGCGAAGAGCACTACTGGCTGACATCAAAGAGGGAAACAGTACTAATTTCATGAACTTTAATCTTACTTTGACTTAGGAATGGGGTCCATTTCCATCATGGTATTAGAAATCCAAAAGACTTGGAGAAATTAAAAAAGAGCAATGTAGAGAACTTCCACATCAGTTGTGAGTAATATCTCCTCTGGTTGTATTTTTATTTCTTTGATTTTTTTCCCAAGAAGATTTTTTTCCCAAGAAGTAGAGTCCAAAATGAATGAGGGAACACTCCTACCAATCTTTTTAATCTTAAGTTCCATATGGATGAAGCTTCAGTGGCTGAATCACCTCCTGCAACCGCTGGGTGATATGGAGGGTTATCCATATTTTTGTGAGGTTTTGGGATGTCAAGAACTTGCAGTACCCTAGGGTGAGAGGCTGTCACAGAAAGCCAAACAAATCATATTCTAGAAGTCTCTCTCAATTATGCTTAGCCAGTTTGATGTCAATTACCTTGTAACCTTTAGGTACTTGTTCAATATGCACTCACTGTAGAAATTCGGATTCCTTAGCATTTCTCCAACTTTTTGATTATATATCTAGGTGTCTGCGCTGAATATGCCACCCCCTTATCTGCTTATCTGCTTTCATAATCTTTCTTGTCTTGTCTTCACAGAGTTATTTTAAAGCTGATAGTTCTTTTTGTGTGAGGTTATAAAATATCCTCTTGCAAGGCTTGGCTAGAATTCTAAGTATATCCGTGCAAATCAGAATAAAGACGCAAACTATGTATGTACTTCTGTTCCAGTCACTGTCATTGAATGAGATCTGTTTAAATGCTCTTGGATTAAAGCCTGTGTTGCAAATGACATGGCTTTTCATATGGAAAATAGAAACATATATATTACATGTTACTTACATCATAACTTAGATCTGATGAGGCTCTAACGAGGGTAAAAGTGCTCAGCTGTTGTTTTTAACTTTATAAACTGTGGTTTAAACAAGCAATACCAGCTTGAATCCCATTTTCTTATTTTCAATATGAATGCAAAGTGATCTTTGACATGGCTCTCACATTAGAAGTTAATGACAACAGTCTGTTTTAGTAATTCATATGAGAATATAGTCCCTGTACAAACAGTTTTCCCTTTTTTGCTTTGTTGTACCCTTCCTACTGGAAAATTACATTTTCTCGATAATAGGTTCATAGGAAGATACTAGACTATCTGCCCGAAGGCATTTATAAGCCTAGCCAGAATGTGTGGGCATTCGCTGCCCCCTTAGATTAGTTCCCTGTGCCTCTGTCCAGCAGAGCTACTGAAGTGATCCCCGGGGTAAACTTTGTTTCCCATCCACTCGTCAAGGTTTCTCTTGAAGAGTGTTAGTGAGGAGCTCTGCCTAATGTAGATTGAAATCTTGTTTCAAAGCATGGGAAGTCTCTGTGACAGGAATCTATCCCTGCAGCACGTCCTATTTATTGTTATGGTGAGGTTTAGATCCCTAGAGCGTGTGACTCGAGGGGATAAGCTTTTCTTTAGGTGGAGCATGTCTATCAGTTCTGGGTTGGACATGGCCTTGCATGTCAGGCAGAGATCACCTCTGAGTAGACGATATGCAACCGAGTACAGCTGGAGTTTCTTCAGTCGAGCTGCATAGGGCATCTGTTTGAGGCCAGTGATCCTCTTGGTGAGGTGTTTTGTAAGATACATCCCAAATGGGGCATTGTACTCTATGATGGGTCTGATGAGTGATGAGTAGAGGGGCACAATGACCTCTTTTGATCTGGATGTGAACCCTTTTGTGATAAGGTATGCCATGTAGAAGGATTTTCTAACCACTTTGGCAATGTGATTATCAAAGGAGAATTTGCTATCTATTTGGGTCCCCAGATCCCTTATTACATCTTCCATATTTAGGGGACTGCCACCTATGTGGTAGTTTGTGGGTACTTTTGTTTTTTGCAAAGGGGATGACTATGCACTATTTGGCATTTAGCTTGAGGCCATGATTTTGACACCAGGTGCCCGTCTCAGTGAGACCCTTTTGGAGGATGTCTGTATCAGCCGGAGAGTCAATTACAGCCCCTAGTTTGCAGTTGTCTGTGAACTTGGTCAGCCATAGTCCTCCTGTGCTTGCCTGTACCTCTGAGAAGTATATGGTGAACAGGAGGGGTCCTAGGACTGAGCCCTGGGGAACGCCACTTGTAACCAGTTTAGAGTCAGATGTAGCTCCCGCAACTCTTACCATGTGGGTTCTGTCCATGAGCCAGTTGGCAACCCATCTTGTGACATAGTGGTTTATGTTCAGGCCGGTGAGCTTGTCTATAATACCAGAATGGGGAATGGTGTCAAAGGCCTTTGCGAGGTCTAGGTAGGCTGTGTGTACCACCCTTCCCTCATCTATAGCCTTGGTAACTGTCTCAAAGAAGTCCACCAGGTTTAGGAGACATGATCTGCCCTTACCAAAGCCGAACCGGGTAGGGTCCAGTGTTTGGAGGTTCCCAATGTCTCTGTTAATGAGTTCCATGATGATGCGCTCCATAGCCTTGCAGACCAAGCTAGTCAGGCTTATAGGGCGATTGTTCCCAGGGTCTGTTGTGGCTCCACCATTGTGGAGTGGAATAATCATTGCTGTGTGCCACTCTATGGGTATGTAACCTGTGGAGAGGCTGAGTTTGAACAGTGTGTTTAGGTGAGGGGTTAGTTCATCTTTGAGCTCATGTACGACACAGCCTGGGACTCCATCCAGTCCCATTGATGCTGTGTTTTTGGATTTGGAGAGGGCTGTTTTAACCTGAGTGTCTGTGATTTCAGGAGCTCTACATTCATCTGGTATGGTTATGGGCCCTTTTGGGGGGGTGGGGTGAAGTCTGCACTGAACCTGTCTGCCAAGATGTTGGCAATATCGGTCAGTTCAGTGTATTTTGTACCATTCTGCACTAACTCTGAGCAGATCTGAGCATTGCCACTTAGATTCTTGACATAGCTAAAGAATGCCTTGTGGTTATCTTTGGAGACCTTGGCAATTTTTCTTTCGAAACTCGCCTTGGATGATTTTATGAGGGATCATAGTTTCTTACTGATACTGATCAGGGATGTCTTCCCTTCTTGGGATTTTACTCTTTTCTGTACTAATTTCCTCCTTCTATTGTATAGCTTGTTTATGGCAGGAGTCCACCAGACTGGTTTCCTTTTTTTGGAGGAGTGAGTCTTGGTTTTGCTTGGGATAGAATGATCCATGCATTCTTGTAGGTGCCCATAGAATGCATTAGTAAAGGATTTTGCAGCTTGGACAATGTTAACCTTTAGCATGGGGGCTTTGAAACTTTCCACCTCGGTCTTATGTAACGTGAAGTTTGCTTTTGAAAAGTTTTTCACGGTGGTTTCCTTGTCCGGGGTTGGGGGCGGAATGTGGATATCCAAAGTGATTTGTTTATGGTCAGATCTAACCAGTCAGGGGTTGACCTCTGGTGTGGAGCACTGGTCGCCCATATTGGTGATGACCAGGTCCAATATGTTGTCACCTCTTGTGGGAGTGTTGACTAGTTGATCCAGGGTGTTTGAGTTTATAAATTCTAGGAATTGTTGGGCAAGGGAGATAGTACTTGAGTAGTTCTCCCAATTTATGTTTGGGTAATTAAAATCACCCAATATTAGGGTGTTTGGTATGACCTTTATATTTCCCAGTGTTTCCAGACATGTGGAATGGGGGTCCTGGGACATGGTGGGTGATCTGTAGCAAGCTGCAATTTGAATTGCAGTTTTGCCCATTGTTAGTTGCACGTGGATGATCTCTGAAGCATCGTGCTGTGCTACTAACCTAGAGGTGTGGGTATCCTTGATGAATATGGATACGCCCCCGCCTTTTGTATTTCGGTCTGGGTTCTGTGGCTGAAATGTATGGTATGAGTTGTACCCTGCCAGTGCTGGGGTACTCTCTGGAGAATTAAACCAGGTTTCTGTTACTGCACATATATCAGTTTTCTTCATACTGAGGAGTGCCTCAAGTGCGTGCAGTTTGAGGTTTAGACTTCTGGCATTGAGTAGCATCACCCTCAGTTTTTTGTTACTTGTGCTACTTATGGCGGTGGGTTTGTCTTTTGAGCCTTGCTTAAAAAAGGCACTATGGGGGTGGCAAGAGCCTTGGCCAGTATTCAAAAGTCTAAGGGTGACAGGTGCAAGTCGTCTCTAGTGAAGCGGCGTGGCTTGTCGAGCATGTCATCCCAGGCAGACAGACACTGGATCCCCTTTGAATGACACCAGAAACTTAGCCAGTTGTTGAAATTGATAATTTTTTCTTTATACTTTGGTATCATTTTTGGTGAGGGCAGGATGCTACTCAGGGTCAGGATCATCCCTGCCTGGGCTACAAGATCAGAGAGCTCTTCCATGTCTCTTTTCATGTAGTCCAGGGAGGTATGGCTCAGGTCATTCACACCAACATGGACAATGACAGAGTCGTATTTGTACTTGTTCTGGATTGACCTGAGTGCTTGTGTTATGTGGCAGATCCTGGCACCCTACAGGCAGCTAACAGTAACTTTCTCCTTATTCAGCCTAGTGAGTGGGACATCAGTGTGCCTGACTATAGAGTCACCTATTACTAGTATGTTGGGTATGTTATTTTGCCTTAACGGCTGTGATTGCATGGCACACTGGTTTTGTGAAGTATGTGTTTCATGATTTGTGTTGGGGGGTGGAGGTTGCTTGGATGTTTGCTTTGGAGGTCTCTGTTGCTTTTGCAGATTTTTATTTAGAGCCTCCGAGTATGTTTTCGTGTATTTATGCATGTTTTTTGCCGGTGCTGGTTTAATGGGTCTATGTGAGACTGGTGGTGTGATGCAAGTATTTCCCTTCTCCTCTTGACTGTCTGATCCAGCCTTGGGTTGAGAGAGCTTAGCCTCCAGTTTGGCCGTATAATTGCATCTCTCACATGTATTAGTGTTTGGTGGTAGGAGGAGAGGGTTGTCTGTGTACATAAGGCAGTTGTACATTGCCTTAAAATGCCCAGATTCACCAGTTGGACTGGAGAGTACACCTGAAACTGCCCTTTGGACATGCCTGAATAGGTACAGTGAACTGTTTTACTGAATGGCTGGTAAGGTTGAATATAGAGCCTTGTCCTTCTGTACAGTATAGGAGGGTCTAGTGCTAGGGTTTATAAGTGTTTGCTATGAGTTTTGAGCAAGTGCTGGGCTGAAAAATGAATGACTTGAGTGCTTAAGTTGAAAGTTTGTCTAGTTCCAAGGGAAAAAATGAAGAGGAGACTTTGTGGAGCCGGGAATAGTTATACCCTCGCTAACCAGCGTTGCCTGGCGTGCAAAACCGGGCAAATGCAATATTTATAGCAGGGAAATGAAAGAGATAGAAATTAGCCCAAAATGGCCAATAAACTACTAATTTTGGGGCTGAAACCACTCCTCCAGGGACAGATAGGCTGCTCAAAGCTCCCCTTTCTCACAGGTGAACAGTGAAACTTCCTTCTATCCAGGTAAGGTATGGGCAAACACAGAGATTTATAACACAGCCCTGAATTTAGCACATAACCTGAAAACTGGACTATACTAGCTTAGAAAGGTGGGAAACAAGTATTTTGTTTTGTTTTTTTTTTTCAGAAAATAAAGCAGATACAATCAAAAAAACTCTTTAAATACACAGAAAAGGATACTTATTGTTATATCTCTCAGATCAGAGTTGTAGTCAATGCCACTAGTAATAAAGTAGGAAGAAACACAAATACAGTAAAAGCAGATGACTAGAATGCAATTGTTTTATATATATATATATATATATATATATATATATATATATATATAAAACAATAGAAAATGAGCAAGCTACCCAATTAACCAGAAAAAAGCTCAAAACTGAGCCCTGCTCCAGCAGTCTTCAAACAGACAAGTTCTAACTGCACACTCCTGCTGTAGGGTGAAGGGGAACCTTCTCCAAAAAAAAAGATGGCCTGGTTATTGCTCAAGTTATACAAAAAAAGCTAGATTCAGCAGGCCTGAATCTGGTCTATGCTGCAGCAACAAGGCGCACCATTTTCAGAAAGAAACATTTCAAATAAGTAGGCACAATAAGCCTGTCACCAGAAATTCCCAGCTCAGAAGGGCCGAATCCAGCCTCCCACAAGAGTGCAGACCATGCCTTCTTATTGTAAAAAAACTGGACCAAAGCCCAAGTGCTTAAACCAGAACTAATACACTTTAGAACAGACACTAAGTCTTCAATCAGCAACTCCCAACTCAGAAGGATATAAGCTTCCTGTCCTGCCAAAACAGTGCAGACCACAAACCTTCCTAATGTGAAACAACTGGTCTAAAGCCCAAGTGCGTAATCCAAAGGCTTAGCAGTTACAATTTTAATCGGCTACTAACAGGCAGTAATAAATGCATCAGAATAAATGCTATTAAGTACATTTAAGAATAGGCAGCAAGAGCAAAATAAATAATACAGTAGGAAGTAACACAAACACAGTAAGCAGATGAATAAAGAACAAAAAAAAATGTTTTTTCTCTCAGTATTAGGTAGAATGAGCTAAAGACACTAGACTGGGAGGAGTGTCACAGATCAAATATACAGAAGGGGCGGACAATTGCAAAGCCACCAAGTATAAAAAGAAAACACCAATAGAGAGGGCAGGGTGGGGGAAAATCAACTCAGAAAAATAACACTTTCAACACAGAGCATAAGCCAGTAAATATGATCTTAAATCAATCAAGCAAAAGCAATTAGAATACTGTAGAACTCTGGAAAGAAGTGCCAAAAAATATACTTATCAATTTATATCTTGAGTTGTTTCAGTAGCACTCTCAGTCAGAACTCAATTAGATTCAAGCAATGAATGAAGAGGTAACAAACAGGGAATCTTAATTATACTAGCAAGCCTTGAGACAATCATATAAAACACACAAGTTGTTTGGCCAGTATTTAACAGAGCAGGATTAAGGGTGGGGGAAAATAGCACTTTCCACTCAGAAAAATAACACTTTCAACACAGATCAGAAGCCACAAATATGATCTTAAATCAATCAAGCAAAAGCAATTAGAATAATGTAAAACTTTGGAAAAAAGCGCCAAGAAATATACTTATCAATTTATATCTTGAGTTGTTTCAGTAGCACCCTCAGTCAGAACTCAATTAGATTCAAGCAATGAATGCAGAGGTAACAAACAGGGAATCTTAATTATGCTAGCAAGCTTTGAGACAATCAGATAAAACACACAAGTTGTTTGACCAGTATTTAACAGAGCAGGATTAAGGGTGGGGGGAAAATAGCACTTTCCACTCAGAAAAATAACACTTTCAACACAGATCAGAAGCCAGCAAATATGATCTTACATCAATCAAGCAAATGCAATTAGAATACTGTAGAACTTTGGAAAGAAGTGCCAAAAAATATACTTATCAATTTATATTTTGAGTTGTTTCAGTAGCACTCTCAGTCAGAACTCAATTAGATTCAAGCAATGATAATAGGTTACATTTTCTGATTATCTGATTATGTATGTGTGTGTGTGTGTGTGTGTTTATATATATATATATATATATATATATATATATATATATAATATATATATATATATATATATATATATATACACACACACACACACACATATATATATATATATATATATATATATATATATATATATATATATATGGGTCTACTTTCATAGACCGAACGTACGAATCACCGACACACATTTTCCCCACCCCAAACAACCGACAACACACCACACCGACAACTCAACATACCGAACACCAAAACACCGACACAAAAAACGCCAAATACACATTGCACACAACAACATATCCACTAACCTTAACCTAAACCCTAACCCTAACGTCCGACACTACGCACACTTACCCAACCGCACCTAACCCTAACTCACTTAACACACCCCTAAATCTCAACACCGTCACTATCGCACACTCACCCTACCTGCACCCTAACCCTAACTCACTTAACACACCCCTAAACCCCAACACCATCACTATCGCACACTCACCCTACCTGCACCCTAACCCTAACTCACTTAACACACCCTAAAACATTCAGCCCATCACTATCGCACACTCACTCCACCCGCATTCTAACCCTAACACACTTAACACTATCCTACACAGCTCTACGTCACATCCACACACTTACCTCACGGAACCCTTAGTCCGACACCGCACACTCACATTTTCCACACACTATCCTAAAATCCCTCAGTATCGTACACTTACCTGTCCGCTCCCCAATACTACATCTGTCACTTTTGCACACTTACCGTATCGCGCTCACACGCTGCCGTTGTCGGTCTCTCAGCCGTCGGGATATCGCGTTTTCGGTAACCTACCTGTTCGATCGTTCCGTCTCGGTCTTCCGGGTGTCGGTAAAGTGGCGCTTCGGTCTATGAAAGTAGACCCATATATATATATACATATATATATATATATAGATTATATATAAAAATAAATCAATAAATATATATATATATATATATATATATATATATATATATATATATATATATATATATATATATATATATATATACACATTAACCAGGAGAGAGTTCTTATCCATCTGAACATTTTTCAGGCTTAGCCCAGGGACAGACATGTGACAAGTAACATTGAGAATTTAGTTAAGCATAAAAGTAGCACTGTGACTGCAACATTACACAGAAATGTCTTTATAATTATTAATATATATATTCAAAATACATCACTAACACCATGAGATGGTACAAATATGAGAAAGATAACAGCAGGCAAGCTAAAATTTACAGAAATGACATTATGTTTCAATATATGTGGTAAGTACAAAATCATTACAATATGTGATGCACAACAGATTTATAGATGTTCTCATGAGGAGAAAGGGGAATGTGGCAGTAGGAGGGGGTCCAGTTCAAGGTGAATATAAGAAGAATCTTGCTTGTAAGGCAAGGAGTACCTACACTGGTTTAAAGGTGTGGAGTAAAGTTATAACAGCAGGGTTTGAGCTTGCATGAAGGGCATTCATATGACTGCCCCAGTAAAGTAGCATTTGCATTTGGTTCTTTGAAGTGAAACTTTTTTAATTGTTGGAATTTTTTACAAGACATTATGGATGTTATTTGAATGAAATAGTACTCTACGTTGTGGAACTGAATACAGAGAAGATGTGTTTGGTACAACCTAAATAGGCTTGTTGTAACTGTGGAGCTGGGGAAGTTACTGAGACAGACCTCGTGCTGAATAGTGGGTGTGGCCTTTCACACAGCCTACTTTCAAAGTATGGGAATATGTGAAGGCTGACAAGTGTGAAAACCAGGCTGCCTTATACAGAAGTGTTATTTTCTGACGTATGGGTAGTGCAGAGATAGTCTGGAGAGTGATGAGATTTTTTTTTGAGACTGATGTAAGTGGGGGCCCATATTCCAAATGTGGAAGCTGTGCTCCGTTTCTAATGGCTGTTCTACCAGCCTGGGATAACAAATGAGAGATTTTCCATGCTCAGAAAGTCTGTTTGTTAGCTTTAGAAATAGTAAATAGGATCTGCTTCATAAAGGTCATAGATAAGTCTAACCAGGTTCCACAGTACTTGTAGTGCTGAACTAGTTCAATGATTTTTGATATTACCGTGGGGAATGTTCCAGTCAGCAGAAGTTCTGGTAAAGTTTTCTTGTGTATCAAACAGCATTGTTTTTATTTATTTATTTTTTTTATACTGAGAATGTGTTTATTTTTGTTAAACCATCTACTGAGTTCAGAAACGTCAGGCTCTGGCTGATTTCTGATAAGTGCTGGGGTTGGGCCAGGTCTGTGGATGACCACATCACTGGCACAGAAGATTATGGGTTGAAAGTGGAGGTGGGTTGGTAGTTTATTAATGAACAGTGAGAGTATAATTAATAAACTGGAAATGAATGTACAGAATTTTTATAACAAAAGCTTCTGAACAGAAATAAAGACAGATGTATGCTAATAAGGGTCTATATCATATTGTTGACAGCTTAAAATGTTGACCCTTACTTGGTCGACACCAAAATGTCAAACTACAAAATTAGAGAACGGACAAATCACTGATTTCCTTCCAACGGAAAGAAATCGGTTGGCCGTTCTCTTACACCTGCCCTTTCCCTGACTGTAGTGCCGTCTCGAAGTTAGAATAGTTACTAAGGGGGGTGTGGGAGGCATAGCCCTCCACGTTGGGGGGTGTGAGGGGCAAAGCCCCTCACTTAAATATATTTGTTTTTGTGTGGCATTGATGTTTGGCCAACTGATTTCTTTCTGTTGGAAAGAAATCGGTGATTTGGCTGTTCGCTAATTTCGTAGTTCGACATTTTGGTATTGATAAAGTCATAGTCAACATTTTCAGCTGTCGACAATATAATATAGACCCTGCTAATAATGCTAACATTTCCAGAAAAACATGCAGACAGGGTTGATAATCATATGGCTGACTCCTTTTTGTTTAACAGGGATGAGTTCAAACTAGTGGCAGATGACAGCAGTTTACCACTCAACCCTGGCCACTCCACTTCTAGGTCTAACACAGGAATCAATGAACATGAAATAAGAGATACAACTAAAAAATGTTTGAGCTGTCAGGTAAGGAGGATGCAGGAAATCACAGTAAGACATTCTCTAGCAGTCAGGGCATGCAGGCTTTACAGATTATAGGACCAATCCTGTTAAAGCATCTAACGGAAAACAGAAAGTGTTCCAAGTATATTTATGGGAATTGACAACCATAATATATAGATATGACTAAAGAATCATCTTGTCCCCAAAGTAGGCAACTCTTATCATATACTGTTCACCATGCTACACTACTCACGGAATTCTGGGTAACAAGTAAATTGACCATTATCACTGCAACAATTAAAGGCATATGTGATCATTATGAAATGACACAAATGTATTCATCAAAGGGATAGAAACATATGGCAACAGTGAATTGATTACACAAAACAAAAAGATAAGAAGAAAGTCAAATGTTTTTCAAAATAAGAACATGGAGCAGGGATGGGCTCATGAGCAACCAAAAAAAAGGTGTATATGCACATACTATCACAAAGACCTGAACATTTTAAAGGGACTACAGAATACCATGCCACAGAGACAGATTTGTGATTCTATTTTTTTAATTTGTCAAAGTTATTGACTTAAAAACACAACAGTCAACTACACCCACACACCAGTGAAGCAATAGTGACTGTTGACTCCACTCAGTATAGAGTTGCAATGCCACTACAACTAGAGATATCCAAGACTGAACATGACATCTTAGCCCAGTGTTTATGATAAATGTATCAAAAACAACAGATAAGGAACTGCACATTCTGGGGTACTACTACATACCAGTTTAATTTCAACATTTACTGGTGCAGATCTCACTTCAATAATATTTTTTTATTATACTTGAGTAGTGGTATGTCTAAAGTGTGTGTGTGTGTGCACGCGTGTGGGTGTAAGTCTCATGCCAGCCAATACCCTTATCCACAGAAGGTCTCCAAGGTGTGTGTGTGTGTGTGTGTGTGTGTGTGTGTGTGTGTGTAGGTCAAATACCAGTTCATACCCATATCCACAGAAGGTCTCCAAGGTGTGTGCATGGGAGGGTGTGTGTGATTTATTCAGTAGTACTGTCAGAGAAAGAATTTTTAGTGACATAATATGCAGGGTTGGGATAAGGGCAGGGTAATATTAGCATTAGGAATAGCACATATGAGTAAGATTATGCAACCCCCATCTCTAACCCTACACACTATGTTACTAAAAAAAACTTTCTCAAATTGTACAGTTATACAGAGAGCATCTGTTCTGGATTTATATATTTATTTCTAGTTTGTTAACCAAGTAATAAACTGAACTAGAAGTCAGAGTTTAGTAATACAGACGTTTTCTATCAAGTACTCAAAGTTTTTTTGTTCATGATTAAAAGTGTTCAGTGTAATATACCTTCCCAAGCTTGAATTTGGTTATTTTAGAGTCAATGTTTTGAGTGGTAGTGGTTAACTTACTTATTTATACGTACCCACAGCAAAACTAGCAAATGGGGAAACATCACATCTAGGGTACTGTTCACTACTACTTTTTATTTCAGCATCAATTACCAAAATCTGTCAAATCAATCAGTCAGTCAATCAATTACTGATTACTGACTATTCAGCACATACACGGACAAATCAACAGGGGACTCTCCATACCGTTTATGCTGTCTTCCCCAGCAAACCTTAGAAAATGTCCGGAAGCTTCTTCATTCCTTGATCCTGAAAAACAAAAAAATCACAAGCATAACTTACGGTTTGTGGAATAATCAGCCATCAGACACTTACATTTCTCCTGCCACAAGACAATTCCACACTCATTTAAAACAATAACTGGGTACAGGCAACTCAAAGATACTCCAAAACTATCATCCTGTTATTAAATTTGTAACCTTATTACATGACCATCATAAGCCAATTCATGTGATTACCAGCACCAGAAATACAAGATTTGTTGGCCTTATAAAGTACGTAAGCAGAAAATATATTACTGCATGAAATTCAGAAAATATATCACCCTAAGATGAGTCAGGAACTCCACTAAGTGTGTTTGCTGTCTCACTTCCATTGATTGTGATTTTCACAGGTAGAATATCAACATACATAGTCAGGAATGTATCCAGTTTGGAGACAAAGGCTGCATCTTTGATGCTTGCAGAAGATAAATACTGTCAGAAGTATACCCAGAAAAGAAGCTATTAGCCTAGTGGGACTAACCTGATGAATAAAAAGGATAAATAAATAAAATAAATCAGATGCCCTTTTAGTGTTAACTGACTCTGATCTCCATCATCAACTGTAGTAACTTGTTTCTATGTGTTCCACCTCCCCCCACACTTTGCTGGTCATCAACTCACCATAGGTTCATAGGTTGGTACTAGGCTATCAGCCCTAAGGCCTATACAAGCCTAGCCATAACAATTCCCTGGCTATTTCTTCCCAGATTATTTACTTTCCTGGACCCCTGTCTAGCAGGGCGACTGACATGATCCCTGGGGTGAATTTCCTTTCTCCCATCCAATCGTCAAGGTTCCTCTTGAAGAGGTCCAAAGAGGCACTCTGCTTGACATGTATGGGCAATCTATTCCAGAGTCTGGGGAGTCTCTGGGTCAGGAACCTATCCCTCCAGCATGTTTTGTTTATTGTGATGACAAGGTTTAGATCCCTGGAGTGTGTAGCTCTGAGAGATTGGGATTTCTTTAAGTGTAGCATGTCCAACAGCTCTGGGTTTGACATGGCCTTGTATGTTAAGCAGAGATTGCCTCTGAGTAGACGATATGCGACAGAGTATAGCTGGAGTTTTTTAAGGTGGTCAGCGTAGGGCATCTGCTTTAGGCCTGTGATTCTTTTAGTGAGGTATTTCTGAGGCCTTTCCAGTTGTTGCAGATGTCTTGAGAGGCACATACCAAATGGGGCGTTGTGTTTTATAATGGGTCTAATGAGGGATGAGTACAGTGGGACAATGACCTCCTTTTTTCTGGATGAAAAGCCCTTCGTAATGAGGTGTGCCACATAGAAGGATTTCCTGACTGTTGTGGCGATGTGGTTATCGAAGGTGAGACCACTGTCCACCTGTGTCCTTAAGTCTCTTATCCCACTTTCTGTGTTTAGTGTACTGCCACCTATATGGTAATTCATGGATACATGTTTTTTCCCAAAGGGGATAACAATACATTTCTTGGCATTGAGCTTGAGCCCATGGCTCTGGCACCAAGCATCTGTTTCTGTAAGGTCCTTTTGTAGAGTATCCACATCATTTGGGGATTCAATAATGGCTCCCAGTTTGCAGTCATCTGCAAACTTTGTTAGCCAGAGTCCCTTAGTGTTGACCTGTACATCAGAGAAGTAGATGCCAAACAAGAGCAGCCCTAGGACTGAACCCTGAGGTACTCCACTTGTCACTTGTCTGGAGCTGGACTTGGAGTCGGCTACTTTTACAGTGTGGGTTCTATCAGTAAGCCATTTAGCAAGCCATTGGGTGCCATAGGGATTAATGCCCAACTTAGTAAGTTTATCTATGATTCCAGAGTGGGGGATGGTGTCAAAGGCCTTGGCAAGGTCTAGATAGGCTGTGTGGACCACCTTACCCTTGTCCATGGCTCTGGAGACTGATTCAAAGAAGTCAATCAGGTTCAGGAGACAAGATCGGCCCTTCACAAACCCAAACTGGGTGGGGTCCAGTGTTTGAAGGTTGCCAATGTCTTTGTTTATAAGTTCCATGATAATACGCTCCATGGCCTTGCAGATAAGGCTTGTCAGACTGATGGGATGGTAGTTTCCAGGATCCAAGGTGGATCCCCCCTTGTGGATTGGGATAACTGTAGCTCTGCGCCACTCACTGGGCACGAAACCTGAGGTGAGGCTATGATTAAACATGACACTTAAGTGAGGTGCCAGTTCATATTGTAGTTCATGTAGTACACAGCCCGGGATGTCATCTGGTCCCATGGATGCTGTATTCTTGGCTTTAGAGAGTGCATTTTGTACCTGTGTGGCCGTTATTACTGGAATTGGACTAAAGACCATTTCTTCTCTGGGGTGGTGATCATCCAGATAGCAATCATGATTATTCGGAGCTCTCACCGGAATCCTTGTAATGAGATCTATTTTTTTCCCTTTGTATAAATGGCCCTTACCCCCTCCACGGGGGGGATGTGGAAATCTATGTCACTGTAGGGACTGCCTACGCTCATCTAACAGTTCATGTCATACTCCTGGTGCATGGCTGTCTAGGGATAATTTCACCAAATTGAGTGGCCATGTCCGTTTAGTCCCTGCACTGTCACACCCCAACACAGATTGTGTCAAAACGTGTCACCACATGCTGCCTAGGCCCTTTCCCTTCCCCCATGATGGACACTCCAATCCTTCCAGCCTGCACTGTTAAGCACCTGAGCCACTAATCAAACCAAATCATCTGGGTGACAGTTAAGGCTTCATTTGTCTAACACTCAAAACAGACCTCCTGCATGTCGGCAATTGCACGGCACCAATTATTAGTAGAATCCAAAAAAACAAACAGAGCCAGCAAACTGTGATCAAAGATGCTTTATAATTAAATAAGTAACATAAGAACAGATAACCAGAACGGTTTCGGCTGGCAACAACACACAGCCTTCTTCAGTGTGAAACAAAAGAATCAGATGCTACAATTATATACATACAGCTGTCATACCATTGGCTCATCTTCAAAATTGCTCATTAAGACCAGGTGGAAACAATCCACCTAGTTTTACAATCCATTTCTTTTCTTTGGAGTCTAAAATTGAATGCCATCCAGTTTTATTGGTTTTATTACCCTTAACCATGTCAATAACTATGAAAGTAAACTTGGCAGTTTTGTGTATTAGACTGTGTTTGTACAGAGCATTATTAACTTTTTTGTTTTTGATATTACTTACGTGTTCAGAAATTCTTAGCCTGAGAGGGCGAGAAGTTTGACCAACATAAAAGGACCCACAACTGCATGTGGCCAAATAAACTAGCCAATCACTACTGCAGTTGGCAAAAAATTGTATGTCATACACCCTAGAACAATTCCTGCTTGTAAATTGTTTGGATTTCAAGATTTTATCACAATTAGTGCAATGGCCACAAGGGAAGCAGCCAACTAAGGGTTCCTCGGTCAAGGTGGTTTGTAATGACAAAGTGTGTGCTGTGTCATGTACATGTTTATAATGGTTAAAGCATGATGCCAAATTTTTGCCTTTGCGAAATGAAAATAGGCATCTGTCTGGTATTAGATTGGCTAGTTCAGCATCACATTGTAAAATATTCCAATGTCTGTGAATGCTGTTAATTAATAAATCTGAATTCCTGGCATATGTTGTTACAAACCTGATCGGCTGTACTTCATCATGGTTCCGTGATTTATAGGATAACAGATCCTGCCTTGGTAATGTATTGGCCCAATTGCTGGCTTGCAGAACATGTCCCATATGATATCCCCTCGTTCTGAACCTTTTTGTAAGATCCCCTCTGTGTACTTGAAAAGTTTTTTCCAATTGTAATTGTACTTACATGGTAGTTAGCTATGAACTGTAGACCCCATTCTTTGCTCCAACAACTTACCATTCAGGATTCTGCAATCCAATACATCTACTTTTTACCAAAAATATACAAGGATCCTGTCCATCCACCAGGCAGACCAATAGTTTCAGGCAGAGAGTACATTACTGAACCACTATCCATTTTCCTGACCAGACATTTAAAGCCTCTATTATCATATGTTCGTTCCCGGTTACATGATACTACCGAATTTCTAAAAATCATTTCAGATACCCAGTTGGAACCAGGTTGGCTAATGTGTACACTTGATGTCAATGCTTTATATACTAATATACTACATCAGGTAGGTTTGGAAGCCTTGACATATTGGCTCAACATGTCACACTTATATGATCCAGACTTTAACACTTTTCTTGTTGGTCTTGCAGAACATGTCCTTACCAATAATGTCTTCTTTTACCAGGATACCTGTTTTTGGCAGACCAAGGGCACAGCAATGGGGGCATCATTTGCCCCCATATATGCTGACCTCTTTATGGCTTTTATTGAGAACCAAATCATATATAACAGTAGCCATAACATATATCTGGAGGAAATTGACATCTGGAGATGTTATTTGGATGACTGCCGGATGGTATGGAGGGCCGATATCGAGTATCTAACTGAATTCATCTCTTACTTGAATGACAACAAATGGGGTCTACAGTTCACAGCTAACTACCATGTAAGTATAATTACTTTTCTTGATGTTTTGATTAATAGACAACCTGACCATACTCTCAGTACACAGGTCTTCAGGAAGTACCTCGAATATAACACGGTCCTCCATGCATCAAGCTTTCATCCTCCACATATTGCCAGGAACATCCCGAAATCTCAATTCATACGCATGAGGCGTATTTGTTCCCAGGAAGAAACTTTTCAAGAACACAGAGGGGATCTTACAAACAGGTTCAGAGCCAGGGGATATCATATGGGACATGTTCTGCAAGCCAGCAATTGGGCCAATACATTACTAAGGCTGGATCTGTTATCCTATAAATCACGGAACCATGATGAAGTACAGCCGATCAGGTTTGTAACAACATATGCCAGGAATTCAGATTTATTAATTAACAGCATTCACAGACATTGGAATATTTTACAACGTGATCCTGAACTATCCAATCTAATACCAGATAGATGCCTATTTTCATTTCGTAAAGGCAAAAATTTGGCATCATGCTTTAACCATTATAAACATGTACATGACACAGCACACACTTTGTCATTACAAACCACCTTGACCGGGGAACCCTTAGTTGGCTGCTTCCCTTGTGGCCATTGCACTAATTGTGATAAAATCTTGAAATCCAAACAATTTACAAGCAGGAATTGTTCTAGGGTGTATAACATACAATTTTTTGCCAACTGCAGTAGTGATTGGCTAGTTTATTTGGCCACATGCAGTTGTGGGTCCTTTTATGTTGGTCAAACTTCTCGCCCTCTTAGGCTAAGAATTTCTGAACATGTAAGTAATAGCAAAAACAAAAAAGTTAATACTGCTCTGAACATAGTCTAATGCACAAAACTGCCAAGTTTACTTTCATAGTTATTGACATGGTTAAGGGTAATAAAACCAATAAAACCAGATGGCATTCAATTTTAGACTACAAAGAAAAGAAATGGATTGTAAAACTAGGTGGATTGTTTCCACCTGGTCTCAATGAGCAATTTTGAAGATGAGCCAATGGTATGACAGCTGTATGTATATAACTGTAGCATCTGATTCTTTTGTTTCACACTGAAGAAGGCTGTGTGTTGTTGCCAGCCAAAACCGGTCTGGTTATCTGTTCTTATGTTACTTATTTAATTATAAAGCATCTTTGATCACAGTTTGCTGGCTCCATTTGTGTTTTTAGATTCATTTGTCTAAGCCACCAGTGAGGCACTGCTGCAGTGTGAAGTGACCGGGAAAGATATCGGCACAAGTAAATGAGATGTCATACTTCTCTCCTTTGAAAGAGTTGGATCCTTTCTTTGGCTGACAGGAAGTAGAAATCATAGGATAGCAGCATGATTAAATCAGACATACCAAGATTACATTCTCCGTTCCGAAGGAGGTATGGGCCTACTTGAAACTGATTACATGTATGGATCTGCAATTATGGGACTGTATACATATCTGCTGACTTCACAGCACCCAAAAATAGCAAAAGTTTTGAAACATGAGGAGAATAAATCTAAGATGACTTTCTTTCTTAGACTAGAAAACGCATATGGAAACCAAACCAGAAGTAGATAAAAATCAGGCAGCAACTGAATGTGTCAAAAAACAAAAGAAAGAATATAAGGTGAAGGATCAGATGAGAAGGCAGGAAACGTGGAAGATGCATAAAAATAGCTGCAAGTATAGAACACTCCTGGAAGAACCTCATGTTGATCAGGATCAAATGTAGGAATGGGTACGGAGGGGCAAATTCAAACTAAAAGACGAAAGGTTAATATTGGTGGCCCAAGATACGGCTACATACATGATGGTCTGTTGTCCACTGAACATGTGAAAGAAACAGACAAATGTAGATTTTGTAAAACAGAACTGGAAACATTCACACACCTTGTTGCTGGTTGTGACATACTAATGACAGAAGGATTATATACTTAAAGGCATAATAATGTGGCAAGACTGTTGCATTGGGGATTGTGAAAACATTATAATACTGAAGTAGTTGAAAAACACTGGAAACATGAGCCAGAAACTGTCATAGAAAATAATGAAGTCTACATTACATGGGATCACTCATTGCCAAGGGTTCAAAATATAGATGTGAGAAAACTAAATGTAGTGGTCCATGAAAAGAAGGCAAAATTAGCACTGATCATCGAAATTGCTATACCCAGTGACTACAGTGTCTTGTATACAGAGAGACAAAAAGCCATAAAATATCAGGATTTGCCGGCAGAAACGAGAGCAATGTGGAAGAACGATACCCAGACAGTTCCAATAGTAGTAGTAGCAACAAATCTTGCAAAAAGAATCTACAAACATATTTAGATATATTACTGATACATGTTAACTCCGTACAAATTGCAGGAGGAGTCATTAATGGGCAAATCTGGATGACATCAAAGATTAAAACAATATTCATTTCATGAACTTTAATCATACTTTCACTTAGGAATGCGTTCCATTCCCATCATGGTATAATGGAGACATTAAAAAAAATATTATAATCATAAAGTAGCAGAAAGTATTCTAAGAACTAAGCCAACACAAGAGTGGAGAAAGGAGATTTGCCATTAGGGATGACTGCAATCAGAGGTACAGAGAATAGGCAATAGGGGCTAGAATTTACTGGAGGAAGCTGGCAAAGGGACCAAGATATTGGGAGCAAATATCTAGAGAGGGAAAGGTAATAAAATAGGATGAAGCCAAGAAAACACTTGGACTGCAGGCTAGAGACTGCCTTCTCTGTTTGGGACTGATGTCTGAATATAGGCAAAGAAAAAGTGATTTGAGAATCCTAACTGAAAGATGTGCTCTGGTAGAGTTTTTAACTGAATCTAGAACAGAAGCTGCTGCTAAAAAGGGATAATTATTAGGGCATATATATTAATGCACAATAGTAACTATAGGAATCAATAAGAGGAGCTCAAAAAAGATTGGGAAGAGAGATTGGATAAACAATTCACAAGGAAACAATGGGAGGGCATATATGCCAAATATGCAACAAAGTCTAAAAGATTAAAAATGTTTGTTTGGAAGTGTTTGCATAGATATTTTTATACCCCAAGCAGACTCCAATTTGTTCCAGCATAGATTGCAAATGTTGAAAGTGTGATGGGAAGAAAGAAGTAACTGGGAAAAAGAAGTTATGTCTTACCATAATGTTCTATCTGTATTGTTGATCCTTGTTCAGTCATTATGTATGGGTATAGGTTCCAACCTCGGAACCGAGCTGCCCATCTTCCAAGCTCGCATCAGCTACAAACCCTCGAGCTAAAACTCTTATCCAGAATTCCCCTCTCTCTGTTACCTCAGATTTAGTTTGCAAGTCAAAAGAAGGTAGAGGCTACCTCTGGTCTAATGACCTAGTAGAACCGGATGGTGAGATCCACTAGAAGCCACAGGTCAGGGAAGGAGGGAGGGTCATAATGACTGAACGAGGATCAACAATACAGATGGAACGTTATGGTAAGACATAACTTCTTTATCTGATATTGTTAATCCTCATTCATTCCTTACGTATGAGTCCTCAGCTACCTTTATTCCTGGGAGGCTCTCATGGAAGGACATTCCTGAGCACCACAGAACCAAAAGATGCTCTTCCCCTGGAGGCCAAATCCAATTTGTAATGATTGACGAAGGTATGAGGGGTAGCTCAAGTTGCAGCTGCACAAATGTCATGTAAAGAAGCTCTGGCATGGAAGGCAGCAGAAGTTTCCACCGACCTTGTAGAATGAGCTTTTATGGTAGTAGGTAATGGAATATTATGTTGTCTATAAATGAAGGTCACACAGTCTTTCAACCATTTAGCCAATGTGACCTTAGCAACAGCACATCCTAATCTAAGTCCAGAATAGGCCAAATATAACTGGTCTGATTTATGAGAGGCCTTAATCCTATTCAAGTAGAAGCAAATTTGCCTGTGAATATTTAGGGTATGTAGGCAATACTCTCCTTTGTTTGAATAGTTGGGGAAGAAAACTGGCAATTCAATGGTTTGATTAATGGACATTTCAGAGATCACTTTTGGCAGAAAGGAATGATTAGTTCTCAATGGCACTCTCTCTCTATGAAAAATCAAATATGGACTCTTGATGCATAAGGCTTGAAGCTCAGAAATACGTCTGGCAGAAGTAATGGCAACCAAAAACAAGGTTTTTCATGACAAGTATTTGAGGTCACAAGAAGAAGCTGGTTCAAAAGGTGGCATTGTCAAAGCTTGTAGAACTAATGACAGGTCCCATGGTTGAATAGGTTCTCTAAAAGGGGGTTTTAGATGATTCACACCTTTTATGAAAGTCTTGCATAATTTGTGTGACATAAGAAAGGAGTCTTGGACACCATCATGGAAATTGGACATCGCAGCCAAATGAACTCTAATGGTACAGGCTGATAGACAGGATTGAAAAAGAGTGGCTAGATACTCCAGTACTACCGACACTGGTGCTGAAAAAAGATCTACCTGCTTTTCTTTCAGCCAAAAGGTAAATCTTTTCCACTTGCTTAGATAAGTAATTCTGGTGGAAGACTTATGAGATGCAATAAGAATGTCACATACTGGCAAAGAAAGATCATTCTGCCTGGCAATCAAGGGAATTGGAGGAGCCAAGGTGTGAGCTTCAGGCTGTCCAAGTTGGGGTGAATCAGATTCTGCAGATGGAAGATCAACCCACGGTTGATCTAGCAGGTGAGGCCAAAGGAAGGGGAACCAAATCTGACGATGCCAAAATGGCGCTATGAGGATCACTTTGCTCTTCAACTGGCGGGCTTTCTTTAGAAACTGTGGAATGAGGGGGAGAGGTGGAAATGCATAAAGTAGAACCAAGGGCCAATCGTGGACTAGAGCATCCCTGTGTGACTGTCCCGGAGGGGGAATCAGGGCGAAATCGTTGTGCATTTGTAGTTGGTCGGGGACGCAAAGAGGTCGCAGCAAGGAAGACCCCAGCGGTTGAAAATTTCCGCCACTATCACGGGACTCAGGGACCACTCATGAGGTTGTAGAATAGAGTCTGTCTGGTATCACTTTGGAACTCCCGGGAATGTGCATTGCCAGAAGAAAATGGTTGGTAGCCATCGCCCACTGCCATATCATCATGGCCTCTTGACAGAGTGGGTAAGATTTGGTTCCGCCCTGTTTGTTGATGTACCAGACTACTGCCATGTTGTCTGATTGTATCACAATAGTCCCAGACAGCAGCAGGGGATGGAATGCTTACAACGCCAGAAGCACTGCCCTCAGCTCTAGAACATTTGTAACTGACATAGCCCCCCCACCCCATCAGGGAGGCATCCGTGGTCACTGTAGCCTTGGGTTGTTGGGGGGAGAAGGGGCGAGACCACTGTGATGGGTTGTGGTTCATCCACCAATTTAAATCCGGTTTGCACCAGTGAGTTACCCGAATCTTGGCTGAAAGAGGGTACTGAAAGGGATACCATTGGGTGAACAGTAGCCACTGTAGAAGCCTCATGTGAAACCTGGCCTGGTGGACAATGGTGATGGAGGCTGCCATGGAACCCAACAACTGTAGAACAGAATAAGCTGTGGATTTCTCCCTTGAAAGGATTGAGATCAGTTGTTGCTTTATCCTTAGAATTCTGTGCTCTGGAATGGATGCTCTGCAATCCTTTGTATTCAAGATGATCCCTATGAATTCTGTGGACTGAGATGGGGTGAGATTGGATTTTTGCCAGTTTATGGTTATGCCTAGCCTTTCTGCAGAAAGAGGAGAGTATGCCAGGGCTTCTTCCAATAGATGTCTGGTGGGGGCAGAGATGAGCCAGTCGTCTAGGTATGGAAACACCTGGAATCCTTGTAGTCACAAGTGAGCTGTGGCATGTGCCATGCACTTTGTGAATACTCTGGGGGCTGTAGAGCGTCCAAAGGGCAGTACTCTGAACTGGTAGTGACTGGCTCCTGCACAGAAGTGAAGGAATCTTCTTGATGGCCTGTACAATTTTATGTGGCAGTACAAATCTTGAAAATCTAAAGAGCACATCCAATTGTCTTTTTCCAAAAGCGGAAGGATAGACTGTATTGCGACCATCCGGAATTTTTGTACTCTTACAAACTTGTTCAATACGCGGAGATCCAAAATTGGTCTCCAGTCCCCGGTATTCTTTGGCACCAAAAATAGTCTTGAGTAGAGTCCGGATCCTATCTGGTCTGGAGGGACTATTTGGATGACTCTTTCTTAGCAGCTTTGATATCTCTAATGCTGCTTCTTCCCTTAGGGTGGAACATTGGGTAGGTTTGTTGGGGGAGCAGGACAAAGATCAAAGGGAATATGATAACCTCTGATTATTATCCTTTGTACCCAAGAATCGGTGTGATGGTTAGCCAGGCAGAAGGGTACAAAGAGAAATGACCCCCAACCACTTCCACAGGAAAGCAGTTGGGCGGCTCTTCAGGAGTGCTGGTAGGATTGGCCAGAGAAAGAGTCCCTGGAACCCTGGTTATGCGGACCCCCTCTTCCCCAAAAAGTGCATCTTCCATGTGAGTTTCCCCCTCTGTCTCTAGGGGAGAACTCAGCCTGTGTATCACGGAAAGGACCCTGATTTTTGTACCATATCTTCCCACTCTTCTGGTTTCTGGAGAAAGCCCAATGAGGGGAAGAATAACGGACACCCACGGCAGAAAGGGTCTTACCATCCTGTTCACATCTGGCTAGTGTGCTTTTAACCTTGGGTCCAAACAATGAAGAGGCTTCGATGTGAGTATTGAGAAAGGAAGCCTTGAAAGGTTCCACGAAATTACACAAGTGCATCCAGGCATGTCGTCTCAGAACAATGCCTGATCTCACCACTCTAGCTGCTCCTTCTGATGCGTGAGATATCAGGCGCATGGAGGAGTTAGATACCGATTCAATGGTGGCTGCTGCTTTCATGAATTGTTTTACCAAAAGAGAAGAAGAAAGGCAGGATCCACTGGAAGACAAGCAGAGATTACCACTAAATGTACCTTAATGGATGCATACAATAAGCTATCCTGAAGAAGCTTTCAAAACCAGAGGGATGTTAACCTCAAGGGACATTCTCTTCCCATTTAGACACCACTTAGAAAACCTCATCCATTTGTAAACATAAGATTTTCTAGAAGCAGGTTTTTCCCACCTCTTTTAATACCTGCTGCACATTCTCATTAAAAAAGCACCTAAATAGAGTCAAGACTGAATTATCATGTCTATATTAAAATCGCGAAGAGGCGTTACATCGAACGCCTCTTCAGTGATACATAAAGACTGAAGTCTGAAAATAGAGACGGCTCAGGCCAGCAATTTTTTTTCCCATGGAAAAAAGTTGCTTGGCCTGAGCCATAGAATTGCCCTTTACCCCACTGTAGTGTGATCTCGGAGTTGGTATATTTAGTTAGGGGGGGGTGGGGGGACAGCCCCCCTCCCACAATGGGGGGTGTGGGAGGCAAAGCCCCTCAGTTATGTTTTAAATAGTGTGTGTGTGTGTGTGTGTGTGTGTGTGTGTGTGTGTGTGTGTGTGTGTGTGTGTTTGGTATTAGCAATTTCTTTCCCAGGGAAAGAAATCGCTGTTTCGACCATTCGCGGTTTAGTGTGTTCGGTCTTTATGTGTCAGTGAAGAGGTGTTCCATGTAGCACCTCTTTGCGATTTTAATACAGACCCTGAGTTATCCAGGTTGTCAGCTGTAGTTTCTCCAAAATGGGATGTATCAGTGGACCCAAAACTGTACAAGTAAATCCAGAGTGTGAGGAAGTCTATGATAATTACTCTTGGCCAATACCATTAAACTGAAGAACCAAGACTGCTGGGCCAATAAGAGTCACCATAATGATCTTTACTACTTCTTTCTCAATCTTCAGAAGAACCTTGTGAATATGTGGAAAGGCTGGAAACACATACAGGAACATTTCTATCCAAGGGAGCAAAACTTCTGTCCTCCAAGCATGGCTGCAAATATATTCAGAACAGAATGTTTCCAGATATCTGTTTTGAAAGCAGACAATCTGATATATCTGAGTCATTCTCTACATCTGGACTAGATCCTGGAACACCACTGCCTTGAGCTGCCATTCTTGTGGGTCTGCCCAAGATCTGCTGAATATGTCTGAGAAAACATTTTGCTCTGACGGGATATATGATGCCTGAAGAGTTAGAGAATTCTGTAAAGCCAGCTCCCAGGCCATCATTATCAAATGGTCTAGAGGATACGACTTTGTACTCCATTGCTTGTTGAAGTACCACATCACTGTGCTGTTGTCTGTAAGTACAAGAACAGGACCCAAAGTCCATAGGTGGTGAAGGAATTTCAAGGTGTGCATCACCACCAAGATTTCTTTGATATTCATTTGTTTCTGTGCATCGGTGGGCTTCAAGAAGTCTGACTTGCACCCCCACTGACACAGCTCCAGAAGTGAAGTTGGACGAATCTGTCTAGACAGATTGTGCTGGAGCAGGTGGGAAGAAGGTAGGTCCTAAATTGATACTCATGATAACTCTTGCCTGATGAATGGCAGCACCAACAACTGGGATTCCAGGGAATGAAGGTGCTTGTTTCAACACTTTTGTACATAACAGTGAATGTTCCTCTTGTGGAGCTAAGCCTTTGGTATAATGAGAATCATGGATGCCGTCAGTCCTAGAATTTTCAGGAATTTTCTTGCCAAGGTGGCGTTCCATGAAGAATTCCTGAAACATTGTCTGGTAGGACAGGTCCTTGGTGTCCCACGCACCTTGCATTCCTGTCTCCTCTTGAAGCTGTTCCCTAACCAAAGTCCAATCCATCTATGGTGGCTAAATGCTTTGGAACAGAGAGTGAAATGGGGAGACATAAGTATATGAATATTTACTGTCTCCACCAACTGATTTCTCTTCTGACAAACCCCAGCAGTGGGATTTGAAAAGACAGAGGATGTTGGTGCTGAGGCCACACAGACTACAGATACCACTGTATCTTTCTCATGTGGAGTCTTGCCAGGGGTATCATTAGAATCCTAGATGCCATGTGACCAAAAATCCTGAAGTGCTTACTCGGAGTGACCAATGTCTGAGTGGAAAAACGTAGTAAAAATATAGATATCAATGTATTTTTTTCCCTGTAGAAAAAAAAAGCTCTCTGAACTGGCACACCGGGAACACAATCCTGTGTAAAGGAGTCAAAAACACTTCTGTATGTTCTGGAATCCCAGCCTGTGCAAGATATCTTTCATCCAAGGACGGATTCCTGACACTTTGCAAAAGACTCTATAGAGAAAAAAAGACTCTGTAAAGATAAGTAAGTTATTTCCATATAGAAAAATGTGGATACCCTGTAGCCTACAATGACCTATAGCTGGCACTAGACACTTTGTGAACACTCTTGGTGCAGGGAATAGTCCATAGGGTAAGGCAGAGAAGTGATAATGTCATCCAGACAAACAAAACCTTAACAGGTTCATAGGTTCCTTTTGGGCCATTTTCAGCCTACTCAGTTTCCCTTTTTGTGCATGAAATAACCTGTCACATTTGGTTGTAGATTAGCTTACCCATCTCATGGTCAATAATAATATATTCCCTCTAATAAGAATAACAGGGATCATAGTATAAGTAATTTGAGGTGCCCCATGCATGGGATAAAGCATTTAAGAGATGCCTCTGTCCATTAGTAGTACAAGGACAGTCTTGGGGTAAATTTTCTGTTTCCTATCCATAGGTCTTAGAATTTGAAAATGGACAGGAAAGAACTTTATTTTATGTTTTTTTAAAAGAATTTTAAAAGAAGAAAATAAAAGAAAATGGATATATTTTAAACTAAAATAGGTGGGTGCTTCGACCCCCACACCCTCCAATGTGGGGGGCTGTGCCCACCCCCTACCTTTATATATCAACTCCAGGGTTGCACGACTTTGGGGAGGGGAACAACTTTTTTATACTTAGCGGCAACTCCACTCCTCCAATCAAATTTCATCCTCTCACACAATCCACTTCTAAGTGTACCCACCTCTTTGCTAGCCTCTTCCCCAGTCTCCACCCATAACATTACCTCCCACACTCCAAAATTTTCCTAAATCCATTCTACAATTATGGCACTCACTACATACTCTACTCTCCCCAATCTGTTTCTAACTCTTGCCCTCAGCCTATTAATTCTTATTACCTCCCCCATATCTACACTTCAGCCCACAGCTATTACATCTACAGTTTCTCCTCTATGCAGTGACAAACCATTAAACAGTTTCCATAATATATCGCCCAGCCTATTTGAATACAATTTCATTCATTTATCGAATTTAAAAATATTGCCTTATATCACCATAAATAAAAAATCTACCACTATCTAACAATCTGTAACAAAAAAAAAAAAACATTCTTCCAAAACACTCCTTTGACAGCCAAAACAGAATATCAATATGTGGTGACATCCACCCAACCTGGGACCCTCAGGCATAACTACATTCAACCAAACTCTCCCTTCTAAAGACCTACTCTTAGCAACTATAAACATTCATGTTATCTGTAACAAAATTACAGACTTCCATGCTTGTCTAACACAAAACACCCCCTGATATCCTAGCAGTCACCAACACCTGGCTAAAACCCCAAATCCAAGAAATTGAAATACCACCCCCAGTGTAACATACTAAGGAATGATTGAAATAACAAAAAATGAGGTGGGGTATTCCTAATCTATGCTGACTCTCTCACAATTCTACCCTTCCAGAAAACACTCTGATCATTTTAAAATTCTGAAATCCTAACAGGAATCCTATACATTAACAAATCTAAACAGCTATGCATAGTTAGTCTATACATCCCACCAGGACAAAATATCCAAACCCTTCAGGACATCCTGCCTGGATGTCAGAAAATATCTGCAATGCAACTATTACTATGGGAAAATATAAACATCAGTTGGCAAGATTTAATAAATGACTCCCCAATAAACACCATAAACCTCTACAAGTTCACTCAACTCATCACCAACCCAACCAGAATGCTGAACAGCAATAATCCAGGAGCAACCCTTGACTGGATCTTAGTCTCAGATCCACTTAAGTACTCAAATCCAAAGACCCTACCCAATATACTCAGCTACTACTTACCCATTTTTAACTCATAGATCCACTCCACGTATATCCAAATCTCATAACTACAAAGCCACCAGAAACCTAAAACACTTTGATCAACAAGAATTTATCAACATTCTAAAACTCTCAGACTGGCGCCCACAAAAAATTCTCCCACTGGATGATACCATATACAATTTTATCAAGATAGTTTTAGACACCCTCAATTACCTAGCCCCTCTTCGTACTAAAAGAGTAAAATCAAACCACGCTCCCTGGCTAACAATGGCCACTAAACAACTCCTATAAAATAGGGATAAGACTTGTAAAGAATGGCATAAAAACAAAAATGAATGTAACCTACTTAGATACAAACAGTTACAAAACAAAGCCAAAAAACTAGTATGTTCTGACAAAAGAAACTGTTTCTCTAACCAACTGACTAACAATTGAAACAACCCAAAACAATTCTGGAAAAGCATCACTAGATTTATAGGTTCATTGGCTCATAGGTGTTTACTAGTCTAATAACCACAAGGGCCTTTTTAAGCCTAGCCATGCATCCCAAATCTCTGACATGTTCTGATACCCTAAGTGTAAGCATGGGCTTGGGAGATGAACCATTTACAGGTTACCTGTGTCCATTAGAAACATAGGTGCCAAACCAGGGATGAATTTCCAGTTTCCCATCCAATTCTCCAAGTTGCACTTGAATGGGGTTAGGGAGGAACTCTGCTTCACATGGATAGGGAGCATGCTCCATAGACATGGTAGTCTCTGGGATACATACCTCTATCTCCAGCAGGTCCTATTTATATCACAGGCAAGGTTTAAGTCTTTAGAATGGGTAATTCTGGTGCTGTCTGTTTTATGGATATCCAGGAGGCACATCAGAATGGGGTCTGAAAATGCCCTGTATGCGAGGCATAGATCTCCCCTCAAAAGCCTGTAGGAGACAGACTACAGGGATAGGGCCTTGAGGCAGACTGCATAGGACATTTTACTTATGCCCTGAATTCTTTAAGTGAGAGACCTCTGTGGAAGTTCTAGTTGTTGGATATGCCTAGTTAGGAGCGCACAAAGGGGGCACTGTACTCAATGATAGGTCTGATGAATGCTGAATACAGTGGAACAATGACTTCCTTGGACACAGATGCCATACCTTTGTTTATAAGTTGTACAACATAGAATGATTTCCTCACCACTCTAGGCACATGATGGTCAAAGGCTAGATTGCTATCTGTGCGTGTCCCTAAGTCCCTGCCTATTGGGTCAACTCTAGGGGGTGTGTTGTCACTATGATAGTTACCAGGAATTGATGACTTCCTAAAGTATACTATTATGAATTTCTTGGCATTTAGTTTTAGTCCATGGCTCTAACACCAGTTGTCTGTCTGTGTCAACCCTTCTGGAGAAGATCTGTGTCAGTGTGAGATTCAATGACAACTCCTAATTTGCAATCCTCTGTAATTTACAGACTGTAAATTTAGTCAGCCAGAGACCACTGACATTGGCCTTGACTTCTGAGAAGTAAATGCCAAAAAGGAGTGATCCAAGGACTGATCCATGAGGGACACCACTTGTGACTGGCCTCTTTGTAGAGGTGGACTCCTAAATTGTAACTTCCTGGGTCCTGTCTGTGAGCCAGTTGGCTATCCACTGGGTGACATATGGGTTTGTACCTAACCTCTTGAGTTTGTCAACAATGTCCGAGTGGGGTATTGTGTCAAATGCCATGGCCAGGTCAATGTAGGCAGTGTGAATGATTTTGCCCTCATTCATTGCTTTGGTGACCTTCTCAAAGAAGTCCAGCAGGATGAGTAGGCATGATCTGTCCTTGATGAAACCAAACTGGTTCCAGTGTCTGGAGGTTTACTATATCTCTGTTTATCATATCCATGATAATTCTTTCCACGGCTTTACATACGAGACTAGTAAGACTTTGGGTCTATAGTTTCCAGGGTCTGTAGATGGCTTGACTTTATGCAGAGAGATGACCATTACCTTTCTCCATTCATGAAGCAAGAAACATATTTGGAGGCTACAGTTAAATAGTAATTCCAGAGGCCCTGATAGGTCATGTTTCATGCTACTTAGAAGGCATCCTGGTATATTGTCTGGGACCATTGATGCAGTGTTCTTGGTCTTAGAGAGAGCATTAAGGACCTGTTCTCTAGTGATAGTAGGGGAGTTGTATTTGATGATATTTCCTGAGGGAAGTTTGAGGGGGAAAGTTGGAGCTGAATTTATCAGCCAGGAGGTATGCTATGTGTTCTGGCTCAGTATCGGTGGCTCCATTTACAATGAGCTCTGCACAGAATTGTGTATTTTCTTTGAGGTTGCGGACATAGCTAAATAATGCTTTGTGGTTGTCCTTGGCCTGGGAGGACAAGACTAATCGCCTTACCCCTGGCAACAAACAAAACCCATCACATTGCACAGAAAAAAACACCTTAGCAAATAGCCACTATGCTCAATTCACATTTTATAAATAGCATACACAAATTAATCAGACTCCTCTTCCTCTACCCTCACATTATCAAATTCCTTTCCCCCTTCTCCTCTACCCCACAAATGCAGTCCTCACTTAAAAAGATCCTCTCCTTCCCAAAGACAATTCTTCTTCCTCCTCACCAAAGAAATATTACACCATCTAGCCCCTTCACACTACAACCAATGCTAACCATAGAAATTCAGACTCCTCAGAAAATTAAAACCATGCTCTTTCTCCTCTGATGACTTCCCACCAGAACATTTAAAACTCACTGCTGAGGCCATAGAATATCCTGTAAGCATTCAGATCAACTGCTCAGTTACAGAATCCTATGTCTTCAACCTCTGGAAAAAAATCCATCATCATCCCCGCTTCACAAAGGAGGTAACTCCAATGAACCCTCTTAACTACTGCCCAATTTCTATCCTCTCCCCACTATCCAACCTCCTCGAAAAGTGCATACATAAACAATTACTTCACCGCTTCACATACAACTATCTACTCATACCCACCCAACATGGTTTTCACCCTACACACAGCACAAGCACTGCACTTATCTCCTTCATGGGTACTGTGCAGACATCTATCAACCCTGATAGTATTACTTCTGTACTACTAGACCTGCCAAAGCCTGGTTAACCAAATCACAACTACTCCTTAATGCCAAAAAAAAAACCAAAGCTATGTCTTACCATAACGTTTCATCTGTGTTGTCGATCTTCACTAATCCTTGACTGTGGGGCGGGGGGATTGTTTATTTCAGCTCGTGCCTCCCAAACTCTCAAGCCAGGCTTTTACCCATAATGCTCCTCTCACAATTACCTCAGACTGAGTTTGCCTAAATTGGTGGCAGACTCATATGTAATAATAAGAAAAGACCAGATATGTGTCCCAGATAATGAACCCTCCCCCCCATCTGGGAAGCATCCATGGTCACTATGGCTTGGGGTTGGAGAAGAAGGAAAGGTCATCCCAAGAGAATCTGATCGGAATGGAGCCACCATGAAAGATCCTGTTTGCAGCGACTGGTAATCACCATTAGGTAAGACATTGGCTGATGTATCAGAGACCACTGGGAGGCAAGAAACCATTGTAAGATTCTCATGTGATACCTTGCTAAGGGGACAAGGGTGATTGACATTACTATTGAGCCTAATGCTTGTAGGACTAATCTAGCTGGAACCCTGCTGTTTTGGGTAATTTGTTCTGGGATCTGATTCGTTGAAGTCTTTCTAGTGGAAGAGAAGCAATCCCTGTAACAGTGTCTAGCTGGGATCTGATGAACTCTAATTATTGAAAAGGCTGTAAATTTGACATTTCATAATTTATTGTGATGCTTAGAGGTGCACAGACATGCAGACTGTAGTCTCTTTCCTGTTCTAACTGACACCTGGTAGTAGCAGTGAGGAGCCAGTAGTCAAGGTATGGAAATAATCAAAAACCTTGCAGTCCGAGATGAGCCGCAACCACTGCCATGCATTTGATAAACACCCTGGGGGTTGAAGTGAGTTCAAAGGGCAGTGCTCTGAATTGGAAATGACTGACTCCCAGCCAGAAGTGCAGGAACCTCCTGGAGCGTTTGCCCATTTTTATGTGGCAATACGTGTCCTGGAGATCAATAGAGCACATCCGATCACCTTTTTCCAAGAATGGAAGTATCCACTGTACGGAGACCATCCGGAATTTGGTTTGCTGAACTGCCTTGTTGAATTGGCTGAGATCCAATATAGGTCTCCAGTCCCCTGTTTGTTTTGGGCACTAAAACGAACCTTGAGTAAAAACCAGATCCTATTTGGTCCAGTGGAACTTTTTGGATGACTCTTTTGTCAAGCAGTTTTTGAATTTCTGCTACTGCTGCTTCCCTTTGATTGGGTGAAATATTTGGAAGTCTTTTCTGGATTTCTGGAGGTAAAGATAATGGAATTTTGTAACCTCTGGATATTATTCCCTGCACCCATTTGTCTGAATTTATCAGTTGCCAGGTGGGGCTATTGCAGAGAAAGTAATCCCCCGGACTGCCGCCAGAGGAGGGCAATTAGGCCTCCCTTCAGGGATGCTAGTAGGAAGTCCCAGAGAAAGAATTTCTAGACCGCTGGTTTTGAGGGCCACTTCTGCCTATGGGGTGGCATCTTCTATTACTTCCCCTTCTCCCCTGCAAGAGTCCTTGCCACGTGAATTCTGGAAAGGCCCTTGTGATTTTTTAAACCATAGTCTCTTACTTCTCTGGTTCCTAGAGTAAGGTCTCTGTAGAGTGGAGAAACATGCATTTATGGCAGACAAGAGTCTTCCCATCTTTTTCACATCTGGCAAGTGTCTTTAACTTTGGGACCAAATAGGGATGATCTGTGAAATGGAGCATTGACTAATGATGCTTTAAACGGCTCTGCAAAGTCACATAAGTGCATCCAGGAGTGCCTTCTAATGGCTATGCCTGAACGAGCAGCTCTAGTCGTCTCCTCAGCTGCATCAGCAATGACCCTCATGGACAAGTTAGAAATCCCTTCCAGGGTTGCTATCATTGAGGTAACTTTGTCACGCACCTGTTTAGCCACTGCTCCTGAGAGGGTATCCAAGAGCTCCTTGATCAGATCCCTCTGCAACCTTGTAAACTGTACCATGTAATTCAGGGACCTGACAGCAAAGGTCGCTGAAGTGTAAACGTGCTTCCCAAATCTATCCATAGTCCTAGACTCCTTGTTAGGAGGATGGATAGTGGGACTTTCCTCAGCAAGTTCCTTCTTAGTGGCTGCCACTATCACCATGGCATCAACGGGTATGCTTTTAGACCAGTGTTGTTCATCTTTAGGGGCTGAGAGGATGCAATCAGGTCTTTTGGGGATAGGCTTGATGGAGTTGGGCATCTTCCATGCCCGCTGAGCGATGAGTCTAATGAGGTCATCAGCAGGGGGAGAGATGCAAGAACTAGAGGGTTGGTCCTGAAATGCCTCCAGGTATACAGACTCCTCAGAAGAAGGCTGGAGGGTAGACCAGACACCCCTCTGTTTCGGGATTTTCAGGATATCCCCAAAGGAAACATCATCAGAGGATGACCTGGGGGAACCTTCTCCCTCATTGAAGTTGGTATCTTTGGTGAAAGAATCTTCCGGGGAGTATAAGTGCTTCCTCTTGCACTTTTTCTTCATAGGTACTTCCTCGGGGGATGCTCCAGGGAAGTGTCCAAAGAGGAAACCACCAAGGTGGGTTTTTCCTTGAAGATTTCTGTCCTCTGGTCTGTGAATGAGACTGATGTTAGCTTTGGTTGTGGGGATGTGGAGATCTGTCCCAACAGGGATGGCAGTGACTGTGAGTCCCCAACAGGCAAGGCCTTTTCCATGATTTGAAAAGCCTGTCCCCTGTAGAGACATGGGATCCTGGACCTGAAAAAAAATCCTGCAGAACCGAGGTCTCACCCTGCACCAAGGAGGTGACCCCCAAAACCGAAGCCTGGGTTAATCCTACATAGGCCAAAGCACCAAGGGCAATGGACAACTCCAAAACTAAAGCCACCGATCCATGCACCTCGGACCCGACCAAGGAGTCTCAACCCTGGGAGATTTCCGGTGCTGAAGGAACTCATGGCTGCTCTCAGTACAAGAGACAAAGTTGCTGCCGGAAATGAGACGGTCTATACCGGGAGGGCCGGAACTGAGGGCTCCAAAGTCTCAACTGGAGTTGGAGGAGGAATAGGTGATGTCGTAGCAGGAATGGTTCCGATGCTGGGTTGGCTAGGAACCGAAGGCAATCTCCTCGCCATGAGAAGCTGATCCACCAGTCTCATGATGTTGGTTTTGGATAGACTCTTAGTGGACTGAACCAATGCTGTTGATGGAGATCTAGGGGGCCTGCCATTAATGAAGGGGCTGGGAGGTCTGTCTTTATGTTGTTCAACAAATGGTGAATATATGGACCTTAGTACTGAAATAAACTGAAGCTGCTCTGGTACCAATTTGTCTGTCGGAGCCAAGGAACCCAATGTCGACTCTGAAGATTTAGATGGTTTAGTCATGTCCAGTCTTTGGTGCTGAGGAAGTGGTTGGTATCAAAGAAGTCTTTGAAACATTCTCTGTCAGTTCCGAAATGCTTGAAGCCAAAGAAGGGTGTTTTCTAGATGAAGGTGATGAAGATGAAGAAAAGGAATTGGCTTCAGTTCTTGACACAGAAATGGCCTCTTCAAAGTCACTCTTTAAAAGGCCTTTCAAAATAAGCTTATCTTTACATTCCGTGAGAGTTGTCATAGAAAAGCCATGATGAATCGTGCAGCTCTCCTGTAAATGAACCTTCCCAAGACAATAGACACATAAGGTATGTGCGTCTGAAATGGGCATTTTGCCCTGACACTTAAGACACCTCTTAAACCCTGAGGTGCCTTTAGAAGATTTAACTGGCAACTCAAATTTTTCAGCCATCATGTAAAGAAAAACTAACTCACTGACACAGACAGAGAATTACTTTTTTTTTTTTAAACAGAGATATAGGGTAAGGAAACATACCAACTACGGTAAATAGAAATACCCAAGACTTTGACAGAAAAAATACCAGCAGTAGAAAGAAGGAAGGAGAACATAAAGGAACTCACAGACACGGGAAACAGAAACGAGAGGAGCGGGTAGGAACTACACTAGGAGAAGGAAATAACCTTATTAAAAAGAAATATCAAAGTAAAAAACTTATTGAATATCAAGCATGGCTTGAAAGCGGTTGAACGGGTCTGAACCTAGAAGTGGCAAATGAGATGTGAGGTAATTGTAAGAGTAGCATTATGGGTAAAAGCCTGGCTCGAGAGTTTGGGAGGCACGAGCTGAAATAAATGGCTGAGTCGGTTCCGAGCCTCGGACACAGTCAAGCATTATGTGAAGATTGACAACATCAGGTCAAAACTTTTACTCTTCACAGCAAAACCCCTCTCACTTGACTTTCATATTTTCTCCCAAAACAACACAGAAACTGAAACCGTATCCTATGCTAAACTATTAGGTATTATCATTGACAATAAACTTACACTTAAACACCATATTTGTAATGCCATTAAAAAAAACCCACTACAAATTAGGAGCCCTATACAGACAAACGTTTTAAGGACAGGACCACCAAAAAAAGCTCTTGCCAACACTTACTTGATTCCCTCCCTATTATACGGTTCCCCTATTTTTACTAACCTGCACTCATCTCTACAAAATAAGCTCCAGTCCTGCTGCCATAAAATCGCCAAATTTGAGACAGGTGGGTCATACTGCTCACATCACTGCCAAGCGTCAAGATAATTAAATTGGCTGTAATTTCCACATCACCTTAACCTCCTTCAACTGTCCACATAAAATTGTCTACAATCCTAATAATTGACATTTTAATACCCTATAGCCTCACCAGAACCCTTCACTCTGAATATAAAAAACTCAACTGTTTACGTACCAAACAAAACATCTGAGCACTGCCTTTACTCATAGCTGTCATTAAACTATGGAATTCACTTCCAGCCAGGATATAAGCACCATTAGCTGCTTCAACAAATTTAAAGTCACCTTAAAGAAATACCTACTAAATACTAAAATCTGCCCCTGCATCTATCCAAATAGATAAACATCCTACTCTCCTTGAGCTTTCCCTCTAGCTTACCCCAGTCTTTACCCATCCAAACCAGTAGGAAACTCTTTTTATGAAGCAAAAACAGCCTCCTTAGCTAAGGATAATCATAAGGCATTCTTTAACTATGTCCGAAATCTAAAAGGGAATACCCAGCTATGCGCTGAACTGGTTGTGGATGGCACCACCCATACTCAACTAGAGGTAATACTCAACCTGTTAGCTGACAGATTTGGAGCAACCTTCAACCCTCGACCCCACTGATCACCCCTCCCAAAGTATACCTGCCAACATTCCTCTGACTATTATCTCAAGACAGCAGGTTATCTCTGCACTCTCCAGTGCCAAAAACACAACATCTATGGGACCAGACAGCATCCCAGGTTGTCTTTTAAACAACTTAAAACATGACCTAACAGACCCACTTGGATTCCTGTTTAACCACAACCTGCAAACTGGCTATGTTCCCGCTGAAAGGAGGACAGCAACAGTAACCCTCTGCACAAACAAGGACCATCAACTGACCCTAGAACTATAGACTCGCAAGCTTGACTAGCCTCATCTGCAAGGCCATGGAATGAATCATTATGGATCTTATCAAGGTAATCTCCAAGCTCTGGACTCAACTCAGTTTGGATTTGTTACAGGTAGATCATGCCTGTTAAACCTTGCTGACTTCTTCAAGAAAGTCACCAAGGCCCTGGACAAGGGAAAGACAGGGCATACCACCTACCTTGACCAAGTCAAGGCATTTCACACAATTCCCCACTCAGTTATTATACATAAGCTCTCCCAATTGGGAATTAACCTATACGTCATTAGATGGGTAGCCAACAGGGCTGTCACCAGTGGCATATCACAGGTTTATGTGCTGGGTCTTTTACTGTTCAGAATTTATTTGTCAGATGTCCAGACAAATGTGGATGGCCTGTAACTGACCAAGTTCACTGATGACTGCAAACTGGGAGCAGTCCCCCAATTATGTTAATATACTGCAGAAAGGGTTAACATAGACTACTGATTGCTGCCAGAGCCATGGATTAAAGGTAAATGCAAAAAATACATTGTCATTCCCTTTGAGAAAGCTGACATCCCTGCTAATTACATTATAGACAGTACCTCCCTAAGTTTAGACCCAGTGATAATTGATCTGGGTACTCAAGTTGATAGTAATCTGAAATTGACCACTATGTATCCATGGTGGTAAGGCAATCCTTCTATGTGACACATCTCATAAGTAAAGGTATTGCATCTAGATCTAAGGATGTTCTAATTCCATTATACTCGGCTCTCATCAGACCAATAATTGAGTACAATACTGCCTTTTGCATGTACTTCACCAGACACATGCAACAGATGGACAGACCACAGAGCTTTCTCACCAAGAAAATACAGGGTACACAAAAGAAGCTGAAGGCCCTGTCACTGTATCCTGCCTCCTATAGGCTGCTAAGGGGATGACCTATGTCTGGCTTACAGGCCAGTCTCTGAATCTGCCCTGATGGAAATGCTACATATTTATAAATCAAATTGCACAAGTGTCAGTAACTCCAGGGATCTTAACCTAACCACTGACATGAACAAATTATGCTACAGAGATAGATTAATTTCCCAGAGACTGCCATTTCTCTGGAACAAGCTTCCAATTCATGTGAAATAGGGCCCCTCCCTGACACTTTTCAAATGCAACCTACATCAATAGCTGGGTGACCGTAAATTCACTCTTGGGATGGTGCCCGTGTCCCTTATGGACAGAAGCAGTCGGTATTACTTACCACAGACACTTACCTTTGTGAACCTCTCTCGCCTAACCACTGACAACTATGGCAACTTGGGATAAATATGGCTAGGCTAGTAAGGACCCTAGGGCCATTAGCCTAGTAACCTTCTATGAACCAATGAACCTATAATTCAAAACACATTTTTCTTTTATAGTTATTGAAGATAAAAATGTTTTAGTTTAAAGAATACAATATGAAAGTAGGGGTTTTAGTCATCTTTCCCTATAAGAGTAATGAATATTTATGAAGTCTTATTAGAGTAGATCTGTGATTGTTTATGTTAAATAAGATTATACCAGGAACTTAACTGACAATTAACTGGCAAGGAAATGAAGCAATATAAACATAAGGAAAGTAATACAATAGTTAAACTGAGAAGAAAATGTAACAATTTAAATGAGCAATAAAATTATACTGCGTTTTGTCTTGGTATTGAGAGACAGGAAGTTCAGAGGAGAGATATGTGATGGAGTCAGGTTGGATGTATATGGGGAAGGCTACAGGGATTTCACCACATGAGATGTTTGTTGAATGTTTTACTGTACAAGAAAGCAGATTTGAGGCAGCAGAAGAAAGGGACAAATGTGAGTGCTGTAGTGCTGTCTTTTGCAAGAGGCACATGGCGGATACATTATTTTTTTTTGGAGTGCAGTGATCTGTCTAGAAGGCTGCTGCTGTTTTGCATCTTTATACAGACTACATGAATTCCTAAAACTGTACTGGAATGGTATATATTTTATTTTTATTATTTTTTTTGTTGGGGGTGAAACAATTGCTACTGAAACATGGCATTCTTTAGATGAATGGAAATTCTTGTCCATTAGAGAAGAGATTTTAACATTTACTGACAGCTGTGATCTATTGTGACATATCCCTGTTTCAAGTAGGGTCTATATTACGTTATTGAAAAGCCGTTATATCAAACGACTTTTCATCGACCCGTAAAAGTCAAACTCTTATAATAGCGAAAACCCAAATGAGCGAATTCTTTCCCTGGAAAAGAAATCACTAGCCCTACCATGATCTACACACTACTTTAAAGATAACAAAGTGGGAGGCTTCACCCCCCACACCCCACTAAATATACCATCTCTGAGATCGCACTACAGTGGGGAAAAGGGCAAACCCACAAGGATGGCCAAGCGGTTTCTTTACCAGAGAAAGAATTCACTCATTCGGGTGTTCTCTATTATGAGTTCGACTTTTACGGGTCGATGAAAAGCCATTCTATATAATGGCTTTTCGATAACATAATATACACCCTTTCAAGTATATGTTGTAATATACCCACAGTTCTCAACCTGTTAAATAAAAGATATCTCAAACATCCTCATATTGTGATAAGACAATGTGCCAAACTGATACTTGTAAACAGATTTCTGTAGCCTAAACAACTTTAGCATATAGTACTGCTGCTTTTGTATTTGTTCTCTCAGCCCAGGGACGTTGGAAGGCATACTGACTGTATGCATTTCAGTACAGTTTATCTGGAGTGGGGGGGTACAATCTGGCTGGCTATAGGACCCAGCAGCCTGTTAGCTACAAACCAATGACTGTGCTGATTGGTCCAGAGACTCTCGCTTTAGCTGAACTTGTGAGAGAGAGAGACAGCAAATATTATATTAATATAAGACGAGTACGTCAACTTCAAAACCCATTTCCACCACTTGACCTGCAATCGGCGGCTTATCTTTAAGTGTATAGTTTATTTATGCTGCTTGCTGTTGATTTATTTTGTACCTGGCCTGGCTGATCAATTATGTAAGTTTAACTTTTTATAAAATATGAGAGGCAGAGAATGAAGATGCATTCATTTGCAAATTGCTACTACTAATCAATTGAATGAATGAACTTGCATAATACTGGTAGATGCTACAGCCTACAATAGCTAGCTAGTCCATTTCCACAGATGATTTTTTTTTTTTTTTTATTTATAAAAAACTTGCTGTCACTTAAACTCACTTTCCTCCGGACTCCTTTCGCAAAAAAGAGCATTTGTTTTTTTTTTTTTTTTGATTACTAAGTTGCCACAAACAAACCCATATGGCATGCATGATGATGTTATTGCAGGCTGCAGCTGCGTGCTAGTAGTATAATCATTTTCAAGTCAGTAGTATAAAATTATTAAGTATGTGCAGAGCAGTAGTAGTTGTTGTTTTGTTTTCTAATTCCAATGATTCATGAAAAATAATTACCTAATAATAAGTACCGACAGAGCCATTATCTTTAGATCATGGCACGCAAGGCGTCAGGAGGGCGGGAAGGGTGAAAGGCCTAGTAGTACTACCGCCCGTGAATAGAGAGACTCACACAGGACAGTTAGCCAATGTTTCTGAATTGTGCTGTGCACCCATACTGTACTGACACAAAACTGCTGGGTTTACTAGGCTCAGATCATCCCAGTGATTTGCTAGAAAACCATAAATTTTATGAGGAACAAACCAAAAATATGAGCCAAAAATCTGGACATTCTGTGAAAACCTGGACAGATGACAGCTGGCCCGGTATGTAATTACCTTCTGCTAAAAGGTACTGCCTACTAGTAGTACTGTAACACCTAAAGTTTCTGAGCTACTAGTATTATTTACTTCAGATTTGTCATTAAGTTAAGTAATTGAAAGCCATTATATTTCGTATCTCTCTCTGGCATTCGGATGTACCATCAGGGTCGTTCCTGACTTTTGCTCCATATTTGCAGTTCCCCTCATAAAAAAAATTCCGTTCTTTAGCAAAGCAGTGAGGAGTAAAGTTATAAAAAATCCCAAAGCATTGCACCACGTCATGACATTGCATACCTCTCAGTTGCTCCTAGTTTTGGTTCACTGTATTGTTCTATCTCTAAAATAGGAATTTTTGAGAAAAGCAATTGCAGTCAGTAAACACCAATAATCATTTCATTTACATGGTTATTTTGCTTAATAAAATACATGTTAATCCCAAATTGTATTTTTCTATCAGCTTTCTAAAAATAATATAATGATTGGGACCCTGTGTGGCTGTGGATAAAGTGTGGAGTTGGACTTGGAGCAGAGCGCAGGGTTGTTTTCATAGAAAGAGGGGTGAATGCACTGAGAAATTGGTGATCGCATATCTAATTCCAGTGCCAACTCATTTTTCTTTACTTGCTTACTTTCAAGAGTTTCAGAAGTTATCCAACGTTAACTTTCTGTGAAGTGTACTGCATACGTTTCAACTGTCATTGGTTTTCGCTCAAATTTTAGCTCCATCCCTCTTCCCTCTAAAATTGGTGACTTTCGCAGAAATGGAATTACTATTAATATGAAAACAATTATAGACTTTTACTTTTGAAATTGTGTATTAATTCATGTTATGTTATTCTGTTTCAAGTTAATAATATTTATTGTTCAAATCAAAGGTTAGATTATTTCTGGGTTTGCTCTTCTGTTCAGATTTGTCCCTGATTTGACCACTATGGTGTACTGAGACAAGACACTGACATCAACGCATGCTGTGTTGAGTGAGGCTGTTGAAACATTGCATTTTTTGCTTGACACTGTTCTTCATTAAACTGATGCATAGCCAACATTTTACAGTTCCCAATTAAGAGGGATGTTTAGCTTTGCTGAAGGTGGGAGGGGCTTGGAGTTGTCATATATAACTGAAGTTTTCTGATGCAACAGCTCCATCTGTATGTCAAATCTGGTGTTGCAGGCAGACAGCTTTCCTGCAATACTAGGTCTGACATACTGATGCTGCACAGGCGCTCCATCTGGAGGGCAGTGTCAGTTAATGCAGGCATGAAGCCTATTACCAGTCCTGATACCAGCAGTACAGCTCCATCTACATGTTGAGCTGAAATTCGGGACTGCAGGCCATCTGGTTTACCATTAGCTATGCCACGATTCACCTTGAGAGCAAATTTCTTGGTATCCATGTCTCAGACATAATAATAATGTGATTATGAATGGAGTTGCTGTTAATTAGCTGTCCTGATTTGTGCAATTGTTTTCAGTAACAATAACACATGGTCCCACCCCGCTCCCTTCCCTTTTGTCATTAGAAACTTTTTTTTTTATTTTATTTTTTCACAAACCCCTTTTTTGGCTCTCAGTCTCAGTCAGTAACTAGTACTTCCGCAGTAGCGCAGTGGTGGCATTGTTGCCTCACAGCAAGAGGTTCTCCCGTTTGATTTTCAGCTTGGGTTGGGAGTCTGCATGTCCTCCCCGTGGTCGAGTGGGCGTTCGAAAGACATGTGTTGAATGGGCATGCCTTTGTTGAAGGTTGGGCGTCGGGCTGGCAACTCCACACCATAAAAACCAACTGCCAATCATTAGAGGACCGGAGTTCCGCTGTGGCGACCCCTAACCGGGAAAAAGCCGAAAGACAAACAAAAACAGTCTCAGTCAGTAACTAAGTGCTTAAACAGCTTATCCGATGCGGTACTCCAAATCCAAAATGTAAAGGTGAGCACATACCACTTTTACAAAATGTGCAAGGACTGAGAATGATAACCCTGTATCAAAATAGTTTATCTTTGCACATCACCAGCCCAATGATGAATGATCACTGTAATGCTTTCAAAAACTGTCAAAAGTCCCAGATAGGGTGGAACTCCAGCTGTGGTAGTCACAGTCCCTCAAGGAAGATCCCTTAAAATAATGTCAATACAACATTACAAATCGGTTAAAATGCCATTCAAATGTGGATTATCCAGTTTGTAAAGGATCTATCCATCTAAGCCATGAAGTTGGGTTACAATATTCAGAATTTACCTGAATTTATCCGAGGACTCAGTGAAGCGGAGTTGTCATATATAACTGAAGTTCTCTGATGCAATAGCTCCATCTGTATGTCAAATCTGGTGTTGCAGGCACACAGCTTTCCTGCAATACTAGATGTGACATACTGATGCTGCACAGGAGCTCCATGTGTAGGGCAGAGTAGGTTAATGCAGGCATGAAGCCTATCATGAGTCCTAATACCAGCAGTACAGCTCCACCTACATGTGGAGCTGAAATTCGGGACTGCAGGCCATCTGGTTTACCATTAGCTATGCCAAGATTCACCTTGAGAGCAAATTTCTTGGTATCCATGTCAGTCTCATAGACATAATAATAATATGATTATGAATGGAGTTGCTGTTAATTAGCTGTCCTGATTTGTGCAACTGTTTTCAGTAAAAATAACACATGGTCCCACCCCACTCCCTTCCCTTTTGTCATTAGAAACTTTTTTTTTTATTTTATTTTTTCACAAACCCCTTTTCCGGCTCTCAGTCTCAGTCAATAACTAGTACTTCCGCGGTGGCGCAGCGGTGGCGTTATTGCCTCACAGCAAGAGGTTCTCCCGTTCGCTTCTCAGCTTGGGTTGGGCATCTGCACGTCCTCCCCACGGTCGAGTGGGTGTTTGAAAGACATGCGTTGAATGGGCGTGCCTTTGTTGTTGAAGGTTGGACGTTGGGCTGGCAACTCCACACCATAAAAACCAACTGCCAATCATTAGCAGACCGGAGTTCCGCTGTGCCGACCCCTAACCGGGAAAAAGCCGAAAGACAAACAAAAACAGTCTCAGTCAGTAACTAAGTGTTTAAACAGCTTATCTGATGAGGTAATCCAAAATGTAAAGGTGAGCACACACCACTTTTACAAAATGTGCAAGGACTGAGAATGATAACCCTGTATCGAAACTGTTTATCTTTGTACATCACCAGCCCAATGATGAATGATCACTGTAATGCTTTCGGTAACTGTCAAAGGTCCCAGATAGGGAGGAACTCCAGCTGTGGTAGTCACAGTCTCTTAAGGAAGATCCCTTAAAATAATGTCAATACAACATTACAAACCGGTTAAAATGCCATTCAAATGTGGATTATCCGGTTTGTAAAGGATCTATCCATCTAAGCCATGAAGTTCATAGGTTCATAGGTAGATACTAGGCTATCTGCCCTAGGGCATTTATAAGCCTAGCCAGAGTGTATTTGGCTTCCGCCTCCCTATTAGATTAGCCTACTGTGCCTCTGTAAAGTAGGTCACAGAAGGTACCCTTTTAAGATTAGTTTACTGTGCCTCTGTCTAGCAGGGACACAGAAGAGATCCCAGGGGTGAATTTGCGATTTCCCATCCACGCGTCCAGATTTTGCTTGAAGAGGGTCAGCGAGGGGCTATGTCTAACATGAATTGGGATTCTATTCCAGAGTGAGGGGAGCCTCTGGGAAATGAATCTGTCCCTCTAGCATGTCCTATTTATTTTTGTGCTGAGGTTTAGGTCCCTGGAGCGTGTAGCTCTAAGGGACTTTGATTTTTTGAGGTGGAGCATGTCCATTAATTCTGGGTTTGACATGGCTTTGTACGTCAGGCATAGATCACCTCTGAGTAGGCGGTAAGCAACTGAGTAGAGCTGGAGTTTCTTTACTCGAGCTGCATAGGACATCTGTTTGTAGTCCATGATCCTCTTGGTGAGGTACTTTTGTGGTCTCTCCAGTTGCTGCAGGTGTCGGTTAAGGTACATCCCAAAAGGGGCATTGTATTCAATTATGGGCCTGATGAGTGACGAGCAGAGGGGCACAATGACCTCTCTTGATCTAGATGCGAACCCTTTCATAATAAGGTGGGCTATATAGAAGGTCTTTCTAACCACTTTGGCAATGTGATTATCGAAGGAGAGATTACTATCTACGTTGGTCCCCAAATCTCTAATTATTTCTTCTGTACTTAATGGATTACCACCTATGTGGTAATTTGTGGGCACCTTGTTTTTCCCAAAGGGGATGACTATGCACTTTTTAGCATTTAGCTTGAGGCCATGGCTCTGGCACCAAGCATCCGTCTCTGTGAGACCCTTTTGGAGGATGCTTGTGTCAGCTGGAGATTCAATTATGGCCCCCAGTTTGCAGTCATCTGCGAACTTTGTCAGCCATAATCCCCCCGTGTTAGCCTGAACCTCAGAGAAGTATATACCGAACAAGAGAGGTCCCAGAACTGAGCCCTGTGAGATGCCACTTGTAACTGGTTTGGATTTGGACATGGCACCTGCGATTCTGACCATGTGGGTTCTATCTCTGAGCCAGTTTGCAACCCATCTTGTGATATAGAGGTTGATATTTAAGCTGGTAAGCTTATTTATGATGCCAGAGTGGAGTATTGTGTCGAAGGCTTTTGAGAGGTCCAGGTAGGCTGTGTGGACTACCTTGCCCTCATCTATGGCTTTGGTAACTGTTTCAAAGAAATCAACTAGGTTTAAGAGGCAAGATCTGCCCTTAACAAAGCCGAATTGGGAAGGGTCCAGTGTCTGGAGGCTCCCAATGTCTTTGTTTATGATTTCCATGATAATACGCTCCATAGCTTTACAGACCAGACTAGTCAGGCTTATGGGGCGATAGTTTCCGGGGTCAGTTGTGGCACCACCTTTGTGGAGTGGGACCACTGTAGCTATACGCCATTCTTTGGGTACATATCCTGTGTTAAGGCTAAGTTTGAACAGTGACTTAATGTGAGGGTTCAGTTCTTCTTAGAGCTCGTGTAAGACACAGCCTGGGACACCATCCGGTCCCATAGATGCTGTGTTTTTTGCTTTGGAGAGGGCAGCTTTCACCTGTGCATCTGTGATGTCAGGGAGGTTACATTCAGTTGGGATAGGCATTTGCTCCTTTGGGGGGAAAGTGGGGGAGAAGTTTTACACTGAATCTGTCTGCCAGGATGTTGGTTATGTCTGTAGGTTCGGTATATTTTGTACCGTTATGCAACAATTCAGAGCATATCTGGGAGTTTCCGCCCATGTTTCTGACATAACTAAAGAAGGCCTTATGATTATCTTTAGTGTCTAGGGCAATTTTTCTTTCGAAACTGGCCTTTAATGATTTTATGAGGGATCGATGTTTCTTGCTAATACTGATCAGAGATGCCTTCCCTTTTTGGGATTTTGCTCTGTCATGTAGTAGCTTCCTCCTTCTGTTGTATAGCTTATTTATGGCCAGGGTCCACCAGACCGGTCTCCTGTTTTTGGAGGAGTGAGTCTTGGTTTTATTTGGGATAGCACGATCCATGCATTCCTGCAGGTGCTCATAAAATGCATTTGTAAAGGATTCTGCTGATTGGGCTGTATTATCCTCTGGCCCAGGGGCTTTGAAGGATTCCACCTCAGTCTTGAGAAGTTCAAAGTTGGCTTTTGAGAAATTCTTTACAGTGATTTCCTTGGCTGGGGGTGGGGACAGGATATGGATGTCCAGAGAAATTTGTTTATGGTCTGATCTTACCAATGAGGGGTTTACCTCTGGTGTGGAACATAGATTCCCCATGTTGGTGATGACCAGGTCCAACATGTTGTTCCCTCTTGTGGGAGTGATTACCAGTTGTTCCATTGGGTTAGAGTTTATAAATTCAAGGAACCGTTGGGCGAGGGTGTTTGGGCTTGAGTAGTTTTCCCAGTCAATATTTGGGTAGTTGAAGTCACCCAATAACATAGTGTTTGGAGAGACCTTCATATTCTCCAGTGTTCTCAAGAATGCCAAGTGGGGTTCCTGTAATAGGGAGGGTATTCTGTAGCAGGCTACAAACTGAAAGGCAGTTTTGCCCTCTGTTAGTTGCACATGGATGGTTTCTGATGCTTCGTGCAGTTGCACTAACCTGGAGGTGTAGGTATCTTTGATGAATTTAGATACTCCCCCTCCTTTTGTGCTTCGGTCTGAGTTTTGGGGCTGAAACGCATGGTATGAGTTATAACCTGGTAGTGCTGGGGTGCTCTCAGGAGCCTTGAACCCGATTTCTGTTACTACACAGACATCAATTTTCTCCATACTGGGGAGAGCCTTGAGTGCATGCATCTTGAGGTTTAGACTTCTGGCATTGAGTAGCATTACCTTTAGTTTTTTTATCCTTGGGTTGTCTATGGAGGTGGGTTTGTCCTTTGAGCCTTGCCTAAAAAAGGCACTATGGGGGTGGCAAGAGCCTTGGCCAGTATATGAAAGCCTAAGGGTGACAGGTGCAAGCCGTCCCTAGCAAAGCAAAGTGGCTTGTCGAGCATGTCATCCCAGGCTGACAGACACTGGATCCCCTTTGAATGACACCATTACTTTAGCCAATTGTTGAAACTGATCATTTTGTCTTTATACTGTGGCATCGTTCTTGGTGAGGGCAAGATGCTACTCAAGGTCAGTGTCATACCAGCCTGGACTACATGGTCAGAGAGCTCTTCTATGTCTCTTTTCATGTAGTCCAGAGAGGTACATCTCAGGTCATTCACACCAGCATGGACAATGACGGAGTCATACTTGTACTTGCTTTGGAGTGACCTGAGTGCTTGCATTATGTGGTGGATCCTGGCACCCGACAGGCAGCTTACAGTGACCTTCTCCTTGTTCAGTCTGGTGAGCAGGACGTCAGTGTGCCGGACAATACAGTCCCCTATAACAAGTGTATTTGGTGTGTTGTTTGGCCTTAAGGGCTGTGACTGTGAGGCACACTGATTTTGTGAGATATGTGATTCGTGGGTATTGTTGAGGGGTGGCTGTTGCTTGGATATCTGCTTAGGAGGTCTTTGCTGTTTAGGCAGATTTTTATTTAGAGCCTCCAAGTATGCTTTTGTGTGTTTATGTATTGGGTATGCAGATGCAATAGGTCTGTGTGAGACTGGATTTGTGGTGTGGGTGGTTACCTTTTCCTCCTGACTGACTGTGCCAGTCTTGGGTTGAGAGAGCTCTGCCTCCAGTTTGGCTGTGTAACTGCATCTCTCACATGTATTAGAGTTTGTTGGAAGGAGGAGAGGGTTGTCTGTGTACATAAGGCAATTGTAACATTGCCTCAAAATTCCCAGATTCACCAGCTGGACTGGAGAGTAGCCTTGAAACTGACCCTTGGACATACCAGATTAGTACAGGGAACTGTTTTTTTACTGATCAGATTAGGGAAGGGAACTGATTTTTCACTTGATCAGGAAGGACCAATTGGGAGCCTAATACTTATGAGAAGTCAAGGAGGGTGTAGTGCTTTAGTTAGTTAGTGTTTCCTTATAAGAGCTGAGCAAGTGCAGGGCTTTAGAAAGAGAATAGAGTGATTACTTTGAGAGTTTGAACAGTTCTAAGGGAAAAAGTGAAGAGCAAACTTTGTGGAGCCTGGAATAGTTTAAACCTGTTTAGGCGGTGCTGCCCGACACTGCTCAGTGCGCAAAACTGCACAAAGAGAGAGTTGTAGGGTTATAAGAGAGAGAGCTCAAGGAGTTTAGAATTGACCCAAAATGGCCAATAAAACTACAGCTTCTAGGTAGTAACCACTCCTCAAGGGACAGGCAGGCTGTTCAGTGTTAACCACTCCCACTGGTGAACACAGAGACTTCCCTTTAGCCCAAGCAAGCACTGGCCTTCTAGAAACTTCCAAACAGTTCAGAACAGCAGATCTGTAACTGAACTTTCTTAACTTTCAGAAAGTGGGAAAAAAGCAAGATTTTTTTTTTTTCTTTTTGTTGTAGTTTAAAGGTAGCAGAGATACACAAGTAGCAAAATAATCACAACAGTGCAATCAATGACCCCACACTTGAGTGCTAGGCCAAAATCAGGTAAAATGCAGTTTTTAGAGAAAAAAATGATTTTAAATTAAGTGCAACACAGAAAATGCTGTAAACAGGCTCTAGATGTGTTCCAAGTACTGTTGCTGTTACAGATATAAACTTTAGCAAGCCAGAAAATGCCAAAAAGTAGGTGGCAAAGCAGTAAAAACAAAAAATCAGAAGAAAATACTTAAAATCACAAAAATGGCTCCTTTTCTTCTCTCAGCGTTTCTCCCCTTGGTAGGTGCTTCAGCAACAACTAGCAAGCCTGAAAAGACACCAAAACCACGAGGCAGCCGGGTTTTAAGGGAGACAAATCAAGGAGTTTAGAATTGACCCAAAATGGCCAATAAAACTACAGCTTCTAGGTAGTAACCACTCCTCCAGGGACAAGCAGGCTGTTCAGTGTTAACCACTCCCACTGGTGAACACAGAGACTTCCCTTTAGCCCAAGCAAGCACTGGGTTACAATATTCAGAATTTACCTGAATTTACCCGAGGACTCAGTGGAGTGGAGTTGTCATATATAACTGAAGTTTTCTGATGCAACGGCTTCATCTGTATGTCAAATCTGGTGTTTCAGGCACACAGCTTTCCTGCAATACTAGGTCTATCATACTAATGCTGCACAGGAGCTCCATGTGTAGGGCAGAGTAGGTTAATGCAGGCATGAAGCCTATTATGAGTCCTGATACCAGCAGTACAGCTCCACCTACATGTGGAGCTGAAATTCCAGACTGCAGGCCATCTGGTTTACCATTAGCTATGCCAAGATTCACCTTGAGAGCAAATTTCTTGGTATCCATGTCAGTCTCATAGACATAATAATAACGTGATTATGAATGGAGTTGCTGTTAATTAGCTGTCCTGATTTGTGCAACTGTTTTCAGTAAAATGAACACATGGTCCCACCCCACTCCCTTCCCTTTTGTCATTAGAAACTGTTTTTTTTAATTCTATTTTTCATAACCCTCTGTGTTGGATCAGATTTGTGGTTTTCCTTATGAACTCCTCAAATCTAATGTTCTATCATAATTTACCCAAACTAGTCAGTGGAAAATAAACCACTATGTTTAGTCTTTAGAATCAATGCATGCATATGAGTTAGAATTTTTGGACTCTACAGTTTGATTTTAGAATCATTTTATTGTTATGATTTTAACTTCTAAAGTTTCAAACATCTTATTTTTCCAGGATGTAAATTCATCTTAAAATAGTGCAAATGACATTGCCAGTAGTAGTACAACCTCTTAATGCACAAATTTCTATAGTATAAAATCTTTTCGTACAAAATTATATACAGTATTTTCATGGCTAAAAATGGTCTGTTCATCAGCTCACCTACCTGGTTAACAAACTGAGTAAATAAATATACTGCGGTCAGTGCAGCATGGCATTTTATCATCTGCGGTTCGGCATAATGATTAAAGTGTTTAACTCATAGACACAACTAGTCCCATGTTCGGGTGGAGCTTCTGCCGTGCTGTAAAGTTTATTAAAAGCTGAAAGCAAACATTGTGTACTACCAAATGAGATGGAGACTAGTCATTTTGATGTAAGGTAAGGAAAATATTTAAAGATTTTTCTGAAAGAATTGCCTAGACCCAGTTCTCACTAGCTGTTTGCACAAAGATCTATTTGCAGGCTTGTTCCTGCTTCATGAGAGTGATTATATACTCACACCCCAGGATTCATGAAGCTTGCGCCAGGCGTAGCGTAGGCGGCATAATGCCAAATATGGCCACTGAGCGATTCAGGTACGATCGAATTCCACGTGCACTACCGGCGTATGCCAGATCTGCGCAGCTCCCGGCGTAGGCATACAAATCACCCCATGCGCCGTACTGCAGCATGCAAATGAAGGCACATAGTGATTAATGAAGTGGCGTAGGCGTAGCATAAGCCTACAGAAATGTAAACCAAAAAAAAATGGTTTACATGTTGACAAACAGAACATCGTAGCCACGGAAGTGGACCAGACTCATGTATAACAAAGTTAACATATGCCAATTGCTAAATATACAGCTAATGGCATAAGAAAAGATGCACAATACATACAAAACAACATTTAATGTCATGACCACAGTAACGCAAAGGACAACCATAGGGCATGTGTGTGCAAATGGGAACACAAGGAAAATATATACAAATGTCATAAAATAGCAATGTAACAAAAATCATGATTTCACCATAATAGTCAATGGTATGCATGCTACATCACAACCAAGCTGTAAGGGTTTTCTAAGGGCCTGTGACATCATTCGGCGTGGTAACTATGAATTAGTAGTCAATGCCATGCAAATGAGTCAAGTAATAGTGAATCGCAAATTTCCCGCCGGCTTAAGGATGTACAATACGGCGCAGCGCTACAACACGGAGGAGTGGTCTGTAGGAATACATGACATCAGCAGTGGGGTGTGCCACTGCAGCTGTAAGCACATTGGAGCAATGCAAATCTGGGCTGCCCATTGCTAAGCAAAGCCGCAGGACAAGGGCGTGGATGTAGGTATAGCTTTGCTCAGCTGAGAGCACACATGGTTCCCGAAAGCGCATGTGTACGTGGATGAAAACGTGCCAGAATCCCGGTATGCAGACACACGCATCGTGCACCATAGGCCAAAAAGGAGGTTTAGGGGAAGACAATAAGGAAATGCTACAGTAGGATAATAGGAGTACAACCGAGCAATTAACACCTATTAACTCATAGTGGGCAATTGACGCCAGCTAACAAGGCTGCTAGCAGCAACCTGCAGAACAGGATAGGGGAGGTGTCAGATTGCAAAGAAAAGAGAACTGTAATTGCCAAGCAAAGTGAACCTGCAGTAGATTGGCAATAGAACACATTTGGCAAGACAATCCTGGTTCGGGAAAATACAAAACAAGAAAGCAGGCTGCTGGATGCATGCCAGACAATGGGAGGGGAATTGTTAAGAAAAGCGGAGGCAAGAGAAAGAGGTAATCCACGGCAGCTAAATGTAATGTAACACCAAAGGCAGCACAATAGCAGTATCCGTGGTAAAACACAAGATACCCTGCAGCCCCTATTGTACATACACACCCTATGACATCATCAGTATTCAAAGCACAATAGTATAAAATGTGAAGGCACCTCTCACACACTTGTGTATTCCCAAACACTGCACCATCAGTGTAAAAAGACGGGGAACTTTTACAATGTACATGTTGGGAGCTGCCATAGCTGTGATTCATCAGCATGTGTTGGAGACTGAAGGTGTTGTGGAGGATGATGCTGACAACCACCTCAGGCCCCAGTGGAGGAGAAGAGTGTTCAGACCAAGGGTAACCTACCAGGGGCTACATGATCTGGAGATAGTAGAGCATTACAGGGTGGACAGGGACATCATACAGCAAATAGTGGAGCTGTGCCGGCCATACCTGAGAGCAAGAAACAACACAGGGGAACCCATCCCAGTGGACACGAAGGTATGTGTAAGCCTGAGAATACTAGCTACAGGTACCTTTCAAAGGCCAACTGGAGATATTATGGGGATCTCACAGGCATCAGCATCCAGGGTACTCCACCAGTTCCTGGATGCCATGTTACCACATGCCAGTGAGCATATATACTTCCCCCGAACTCAGGAGGAGTTGGCCAGCAATATGCATCTCTTCCACCATATGGCACACTACCCGGAGGTACTGGGTGCAATAGACTGCACGCACATACATATCAAGTCACCACCCGGAGACCATGGTAGGCGCTACATAAACCGCAAGGGATACCACTCCATCAACTGCCAGGTCATGTGCAATGCCCAGGGCATTATTACAGACATGTGCGCTGGCAGCCCTGTAAGCTACCATGACTCCCACATCTGGCATGCCTCACAGCTGTATCAGGTAATTTTCAGGGGGGACATCTCATATGGCCACCTTGTGGGAGATGCTGCCTATGCACTGGAGCCGTGGATGATGACTCCCATCAGAAATGCACACTCCCATGCAAGAACGCCATAATGAGGCACACACACAAACCAGAATCATCATAGAGCGTGTGTTTGGGATGCTGAAATCATGGTTCCGTTGCTTGGACATATCTGGTGGAGCCTTGCAGTACTCTCCAGGCATGTGTGCCCACATCTTCATAGTATGTGCCATGCTACATAATATGATCCTGCAGAAACAGCTGCAGCAGGGACATAATGGTGAAGGCCTTCACAGCCCACTGCAATTGCCAAGGCCATCACAGACACAGAGGGATTCAGACCACAAACACCTTGTGCCAGCCCCAGTAGGCAGACGGAGGCATGCCCAATATGCCCATGCCTTGGCAAAGAGGGAACGTATAGCACATACACTGACAGTGTAGGCCCCTACGGACTGACACACTTCTCCACCTGCACACAGAGTAAAACGGATGGCACACACACACGACCACCTGCAAATTGTAATGTATAGCTGGCCTACTGTGTGAATCCTACATAGGCAGCCCTCAACTAATGCACACACAACAGCTATTGGAACAAGGAAAGTCAACACCTGAACAGTAAATGAAGCTAAAAGCATATGTTGATACTGTATGTATAGGTGCCTAGGTACATTGGTAGGTACATGCCCGATTGTCAGAGGCTATGCAGCAGCCTAGACAAAATGTGTCTGCTATCACCACCCCATCGGTCAACCAACTGTCCCTCTGTGGAGCAGAGGCAATATCTGGATCCACGTGTGTAACCACTGTTCCCCACCTACTCTGCATGGATTCCCCTGTGTGTTAATGAGGGCCTCCATATAGTGTAAGTAGGGATGTAGTGCCAAAGCATGGGGAGTACCCATGACAGGTATCTGCCACCCCAGCATTCTCCAGTTATGGTTGTGTCAAGATGTAGAACATGACAGTGTGTGGCTCACTTTAACATAAATTCCCAATGCTGGAGCACATCCATTAAACATCACTCGGGCATACCATGAAGTGGTATCATCCATATGTAAACAAACTGAGTTACACATTTGACTGCAGTATGGAGGAACAGCCATAGTACAGTCCACATACAAAACACCATTAACACTTGTACAAACAACAGATAACCAAGTGGTAAAGCCACTGACTGTGTCGTGTATGTACTCGGTTCAACGTCATGCAAGGTCCGTAATGTAATCCAGATGGCACGAATAATGGATGTTGGATGTAGGTCATTAGAGCACGTGGAAGCACATGTTAGCGGGTTAATGCGGTGGCAAGTGACGGTAAGTGTCATTTAAACAGGACTACACAGATATGCACAAAACAGGTTTAAGCTTTGCAGAATTCCGCACAGATCATGGTCATGGATGTCCAGAACAGGTGAAACCAGCATTATTCAGTCATGTACTAACAGTGCCTGCTCTGAGAGGTAAAACGACCACTGGCAGGAGTAGAACACACAACCATGTACACAGTCACCTACCAGCAAGCTACCCAAGATGTACCAATGGCAGGTGTGTATTGTGACAGGTTAGAACACAAAAGTGTGGGGTTCAGCAAACAGAATTCACCGCCATGTACTCAACAAAAGGTGTGTACACTCTCTCTCCTTCTCCCTGTCTATCTATCTATACACACACACACACACACACACACACATATATATATATATATATATATATATATATATATATATAATAGGGATAGAAAGATGTATGTCGATATATACGGAAATACATATGTCTGTGAATATAAAGACATGTTAACGACATGTACACAACCATGGAGGTACAAATGAATGGGATACTGCCAACTACCGAATGCTTTACATACCGACACGCGTAATCACGAGAATGAAAGACAGAAAGATCACAGTACCTGAACAGTATAACTACGAGTAATATTATCACGATGTCAAGAGACATGTAGTTATCGCTGCCAGTGCTGCGGTCCAGGTAGGTACTGTGTATAAGTGTGGTTCCGATTGCTGTAGTGTGTGTAAGTTTGTGTTGAGAGTGCGTTGTGTGTTTCTGTGGGACTGTAATGTATGTGTGTGTGTGTGTGTTTGCATCGTGAGTCTGTTCGTGCAAACTCGGAGGTAGATTATTACAGTAGTTGTGGTCATATCCAGCCTTAAGCATACAGTTACCACCTGTTCCACTTTGAGAGGGACAGTCCCTCTTTGGGCAGTTGTGTCCTGGCAACAAATATTAAAAAGGGCAAATGTACCGTGATTGTAGGACATAGTGATGTCCGATATATGAAGTAATAGCTGCATGTAATAGTTATGTCCATCTCTCAAATACGTAAATTTGTGAAGAAACATAATAAGCAGCTAAAGTGCTACAAGAATAAAAGGTTCAATGTAGGGCAAAAGTAAGTTCTATCCTTTGTACTGACAGTGTTTGTGTAGGCCTCTAGACCCTGATGTGCGCCCAACAAATGTCCCAATATGGCCAACTGAAAAGGTGGCAACCCAGGACAAAGAGTAGGAGTCACCAACACAAGAGCAATGAGTGCAAATACTTGTGACAGAAATACACAAGACAGCTTTCATGTAGCAACAGTTCAGTACATATTGATGTATTTGGGAGGGACTAAAGGATCAACATCACCTGCATGCTATGTAGGAACCAATTAACAATGGTTTAATGACTAAGCCTGCAATAACCATAGTATTAGTCTACTAAATGACAGGTCTTCAATTAGGGAAGGGGCCCTCACACACATATGGAATATGTATAAATGCAGTCCCCACAAACCTTTATCTGCTATGTACACCCACCTACATCTGCCCCTCAGCCAAAACAGTTGCAATACAGACTGTAATAACATCAGAAACATCCACTCATTCAATGACATCTGCAGAAGTGTTAACATACCTTGTGAGAGACACACTTGTAATGGCGCCATGTGAAATCGTTGCTGTTGTACAATGGAACAGACGCCAATGTTACAGGTTTCATTTGCAATAGTCTCGTAACAGACGGTTGAGATAACAGCTACATTCACATGTAGAACTATTTACTGTAGCCGTCACACACAATCCATGGGGGACATGATTTCAGAGTATCCGGGTCTCTCCATATAGCTGTTGCAATTTATCACAATACAATACATCCAGACCATCTCCCTCGAAGGTAGGGCAAAAGGACAACACCCAAGTGGAGTATTCAGTTATACACCACTGTTGCCATGTAACTGGCCAATGGAGTAGCTGCACAGCTGATGTGCATGTAATAATTTACTCCGGAACAGCAATTGGTGGCAGGATACCACACGTTACAGGTATCCACGTATAAAACGAGGGCTTGCCATACATTCAAATCGTATGCTCATACCATTGAATCGTTTAAAGAGGAAAGGTGTAACACAGATAGTATTGTATACTCGGACCACTAAGAAGGTATGTAGAACACTCAGTATAGGTTCATAGGTAGATACTAGGCTATCTGCCCTAGGGCATTTATAAGCCTAGCCAGAGTGTATTTGGCTTCCGCCTCCCTATTAGATTAGCCTACTGTGCCTCTGTAAAATAGGTCACAGAAGGTACCCTTTTAAGATTAGTTTACTGTGCCTCTGTCTAGCAGGGACACAGAAAAGATCCCAGGGGTGAATTTGCGACTTCCCATCCACGCATCCAGATTTCGTTGAAGAGGGTCAGCGAGGGGCTATGTCTAACATGAATTGGGATTCTATTCCAGAGTGAGGGGAGCCTCTGGGAAATGAATATGTCCCTCCAGCATGTCCTATTTATTTTTGTGCTGAGGTTTAGGTCCCTGGAGCGTGTAGCTCTAACGAACTTGGATTTTTTCAGGTGGAGCATGTCCATTAATTCTGGGTTTGACATGGCTTTGTACGTCAGGCATAGATCGCCTCTGAGTACGTGGTAAGCAACTGAGTAGAGCTGGAGCTTCTTTAGTCGAGCTGCATAGGACATCTGTTTGTAGCCCATGATCCTCTTGGTGAGGTACTTTTGGGGTCTCTCCAGTTGCTGCAGGTGTCGGGTAAGGTACATCCCAAAAGGGGCACTGTATTCAATTATGGGCCTGATGAGTGACGAGTAGAGGGGCACAATGACCTCTCTTGATCTAGATGAGAACCCTTTCGTGACAATGTGGGCTATATAGAAGGTCTTTCTAACCACTTTGGCAACGTGCTTATCAAAGGAGAGATTACTATCTACGTTGGTCCCCAAATCTCTAATTACTTCTTCTGTACTTAATGGATTACCACCTATGTGGTAATTTGTAGGCACCTTGTTTTTCCCAAAGGGGATGACTATGCACTTTTTAGCATTTAGCTTGAGGCCATGGCTCTGGCACTAAGCATCCATCTCTGTGAGACCTTTTTGGAGGATGCTTGTATCAGCTGGAGATTCGATTATGGCCCCCAGTTTGCAGTCATCTGCGAACTTTGTCAGCCATAATCCCCCCGTGTTAGCCTGAACCTCAGAGAAGTATATACCGAACAAGAGAGGACCCAGAACTGAGCCCTGTGGGATGCCACTTGTAACTGATTTGGATTCGGACATGGCACCTACGATTCTGACCATGTGGGTTCTATCTCTGAGCCAGTTTGCAACCCATCTTGTGATATAGGGGTTGATATTTAAGCTGGTAAGCTTATTTATGATGCCCGAGTGGGGTATTGTGTCGAAGGCTTTTGCGAGGTCCAGGTAGGCTGTGTGGACTCTCTTTCCCTCATCTATGGCTTTGGTAACTGTTTCAAAGAAATCAACTAGGTTTAAGAGGCAAGATCTGCCCTTAACAAAGCCAAATTGGGTAGGGTCCAGTGTCTGGAGGCTCCCAATGTCTTTGTTTATGAGTTGCATGATAATACGCTCCATAGCTTTATAGACCAGACTAGTCAGGCTTATGGGGCGATAGTTCCCGGGGTCACTTGTGGCACCACCTTTGTGGAGTGGGGCCACTGTAGCTGTACACCCTTCTTTGGGTACATATCCTGTAGTAAGGCTAAGTTTGAACAGTGACTTAATGTGAGGGTTCAGTTCTTCTTGGTGCTTGTGTAAGACACAGCCTGGGACAACGTCCGGTCCCATAGAGGCTGTGTTTTTTGCTTTGGAAAGGGCAGCTTTCACCTGTGCATCTGTGATGTCAGGGAGGTTACATTCAGTTGGGATAGGCATTTGCTCCTTTGGGAGGGAAGGGGGGGAGACGTTTGCACTGAATCTGCCAGGAAGTTGGCTATGTCTGTAGGTTCGGTATATTTTGTACCGTTATGCAACAATTCAGAGCATATCTGGGAGTTTCCACCCATGTTCCTGACATAACTAAAGAAGGCCTTGTGATTATCTTTAGTGTCTAGGGCAATTTTTCTTTCGAAACTGGCCTTTGATGATTTTATGAGGGATCGAAGTTTCTTGCTAATACTGATCAGAGATGCCTTCCATTTTTGGGATTTTGCTCTGTCATGTAGTAGCTTCCTCCTTCTGTTGTATAGCTTATTTATGGCCGGGGTCCACCAGACTGGTCTCTTGTTTTTGGAGGCGTGAGTCTCGGTTTTATTTGGGATAGCATGATCCATGCATTCCTGCAGGTGCTCATAGAATGCCTTTGTAAAGGATTCTGCGGATTGGGCTGTATTATCCTCTGGCCCGGGGGCTTTGAAGGATCCTCTGGCTCGGAGGCTTTGAAGGATTCCACCTCAGTATGTTAGTGTATGTAGTGCCTGTGCTGTATAAATGAAAGTGTACAAATGCAGTGAGAAAAGGTATTATGTAGTGATGTCTTGTTGAGCATAGTAACTCTTGTAGAAATTGTGTGTACTGCTGTGGGCCACAAGGTAAACACCCCAGACACCACAAGGGATTCTACATAAGGGCTTTAAACATAACAATTGCACTCCAGCCGCTGTTGGTGGTAGGATATGTCCAACAAGTATGTGCCATAACAGGGGATAGCGTATGCTTATATACAGTAACAGTAGGCATATGTATGGGCGTATAATGAGAATAACATGCCTAAAGTGGTCCCGCTGTGCAATTATGCTTTGCATCATGGGATATGGTTTCAAATATGTGTAAAGTACAGTATTGTAGGTAGATAAGTCAAATATTTTACATAGCATGACTGGTATATTATGCAAACATAAGGTATGTGTATTGAACTGTACAATACACATTAACAGGATACATATGTCTTGTAGTCACCAGAAAGTATAACAGCATGATAGCTAATTGAAATGGAAGAGCTACTCAATAAACCATGCACAAAGAACATGTAATAGCATCATAGATTCACAGTTAGGTACTATGCTGTCTGGCCAAGTCCATTTGTAAGCCCTAATACAGTGTTGTCACTGGCAGCACCTCCCTAGGTTACCGTCCTGTGCCTTTGAACAGCACAGCCATTTGTTTCCTGCACCTGTGTACATTACAGCCACTGCAGTAATCCCTGGTGTACATGCCTGTCCCACATCCACCCATCAAGGTACCTCATGAAGAGTGCTAGTGAGTGTCCCTGTCTGATGTACATAGGAATCATGTTCCAAAGCATGGTGGGTGTCTGTTTCAGGAATGTATCCCTCCAGCACGTGCTACTCATCGTAGTGTTTGGGTCCCACAGCATGTCGCTCTTAGTGGCCTTTGCTTATGTTGCTTATGTGGAGCATATCCATCAATATTGGTGTGTACATGGGCCTTGTATGTTCAGCAGAGGTCACCTCCGAGTATGCAAATGACTACAGTTGGGGTTCCAGTAGTTGTGATGCATACGTCATCCTTTGGAGGTGAGTAATACTGTTGGTGTGGTAATGTTGTGGTATTTAAAGCTATTGCTGTCCCGTAAGGCACACCCCAAAGGGGGTGTTGTACCCATGAATGTGTTTCATAAGTCAGGAGTATAGAGGTACAATGGCAGGCATTGTTCTGGCTACAAACCAGTACAGGTTACGGTCGCCATGTAGAAGGATATCCACGCCCTCTTGGCAATAGGTTATCAAAGGAGTGGGTGCTATCTATGTGTGTAGTATGATCCCTTATAATGTCTCATGTATGTAGGGGACCACCACCTATGTGATAGTCACAGGGTGATTGTTGTAATCCAAAGGGTATGTCTATGCACCGTCTGCCATGCTGCTTGAGGCCATGTTACCGATGGCAGGTATCCGTTACAGTGATATCCGTATGGAGGGTGTGTATATTAGCTGGTGAATCAATCATGGCCCTTAGTTTGCAGACATCTGGAAACCTATTCAGGGAAAGTCCGTCTGTGCTGGAATGTACCTCAGAGAAGTCCATAACGAACGTGAGGGTCCCTATGACTGAGGACTGGGATATGCCAATTGTAACTGATGTACAGTAGGAACTGTGGTATGCTACCATCACTGTGTGCGTCCTGTCTGTGAGCCACTGTGCATAACATCCCAGGATGTATGGGTCGCTGTGCAGGTGGATGTGTATAGTGACAATACCAGAATGGTGAATGGTGTTGAAAGCCAATGAGAGGACAAGGTAGGCTGTGTGGACCCCCTTACCATCATCTACGACCTTGGTAACTGTCTTGCAGGACTCCACTAGGTTTAGGAGCCATGTTGTGGATCTAACAAATCCAACCTGGGTGGTATCAAAGGTGTGTAGGCCAACAATGTCTCTGTGAAGGACTTCCATGATGATGTTCTCAATAGCCTAGCAGAACAGTCTAGTCAGGTGTATAGGGCAATAGTTCCTCTGGTCCATTGTGGCGCCACCTCTGTGGAGTGTGATAACTGTTGTTGTGCACCAGTCAGGGTCCACAATGCCTGATACAAGGCTATTAGTGAATCTGGTGCCCAAATTGAGATCCATGTCATTCTGAGGTTTGTGTAAAACGCAGCCTGGGATGTAGGATGGTCACATGGAGTGTGTGTTTCAGGCTTTAGAGAGAGCAGGTCTGAATGGTGTAGTTGTGACCGCAGGGACTCTGCATTGATCCTGTATAGATGTGGGCCCATGAGGGTGTGAGAGGGGTGTAAAGTTAGCTGCCAGGTTGTTGCCAATATTAGTCAGTTCTGTAATGTGTCTGCCTAACCGTTGTATGTCAGAGCAGATGTGGGTATTGCCATCGAGAGTAGTGACATACCTCCATAATGCTTAGTGGTAGTCCTTTGAATGTGTCGCAGTAATGTTGACGTAGCTAGTGTTGGTGGATGTAAGAAGGGATCCCAGAATCCAGCTGAGGCTGACTAGGGAGCCACACCACCCCTGGGAGTGTACCCTACTTTGCAACTGTCTCCTCCTGTCGTGCAGTATGTCCATAGCAGTGGACCACCAGAGGGGCGTCCGTTATGTGGTGGGTACTGTCATGGCTCTGTGTGGGATAGCATGATCCATGCAGTTGTGTAAGTGCTAATGAAGTGCAGTTGGGAATGTTTCTGTGTTTGTAACTATATTGTTCATCTGCACGGGTGTCATGGTGTTTACTACTCCTGTCATACAAAGCGTGAAGTTGGCTCTGTAGAAATATTGTACTGTGTCTTCTGTGAAGGGTGTGGTGCCATGATGTGGATAACAAGGGTGATTAGCATATGTTCAGAACTGACCAACAAGGGGATACCCCAGGTGTGTTACACCAGGCACACATGTTGGTAATGTCCAGGTCTACGATATTGTTGGCCTTGGTGGTGGTGTGTATATGTTGACCCAGCCGAATGGAGTTTATCAACCCATGATGGTGCTGGCCTAATGTGTCGGTACATGAGTCGGTAGCACAGTTAGGTGTGTGGTAGTGTCAGTGTCACTTCAGTAGTGCCTGTGTGTACACCAAGAAATGAGGGATGTTAACCATGGGGTATGTTGTGGAATCCGTAGCAAGCTACAATTTGTACAGCAGTTCTGGCCACAGTTAGTTGCACTTGGATTGCCTCTGATACATCATGCTAAGCCACCAGCATGGAGGTGTGTACATCCCTGTGACATATGGACACACCTCTGCCGTGGGTGTTGTGGTCCTGGTTACATGACTGAAAGGTGTGGTCTGTGTAATAGCCTATCAGTGCAGGGGTGTTCTCCGGAGTCTAGAAGCAGGTCACGGTCACTGCAGAGACATCAAAGTGGTCCATTATAAGGAGTGCCTTGGATGAGTGCTTTTGAGATGGAGATGTCAAGCATTGAGTAACAACACCCTCAGGTTTTGCTTGCTTGTACTTGTTCAGGTGGTGAATATGTGTCTGAAATGTGTCTAAAACAGGCAGTATAGGAGCAGCAAGAGCTTGAGATGTTAACCATAATCCCAGGGCCGACAGGTACAGGACATCTGTGGCAAAGCATTGAGGTTTGTTGACTATGTCAGTCAAAGCAGACAGATACTGGATACCCTTGGAATGACACCAGATGCATAGGCAACTGTTGACGTGAATAATTCCGTTGTTCCACTGTGTCATCAGTCAGGGCTAACGCAGAATGCTTCTCAGGGCTAGGGCGATACTTGCCTGGGCTACAAGATCGGAGAGCTATTGCATGTCCCTGTACATGTAGTCCAGGAATCTGCATCTCAGGGCATTCACACTAATGTGGAGAATGACAGCCATATTGTACCTGTTGAGGAGTGACCTGAGTGCATAGGTAACGTTGTGGATCCTGTTACCCGACAGCCAGATGTCAGTGACTATCACCTTGTGTGGCCTGCTGAGTGGGACTTCATTGTGACCGCCTACAGTCTCACCTATGACTAGTGTGTTGTATATGTTATAACACCCTATTGGCTGTAGTTGACGGGCACACATGAGTCTGTGGCCTATAAGCAATTGGTGTTGTGTTTGGTGATGGGGGCTGCCTCTGTTGCCTACATAGAGTAGTATGATGGGGCTCCGCAAATGTTGTACTCTTACTATGTGTGACCTGTGGTGGTGGAGATCTACTGAGACTATGTGATGAGTGGTGTGTGCTGCAAATGTTTAACATCCCCACATGATTGTCAGGGTAAGTCTGTGATGGAGAGAGCATTACCTCCAGCATGGCTACATATGTGCATCTCCCACAGGCCATAGTGTTGTATGTTAGGAGGTGAGCATTGACTGCGTACATGAGCTGATTGCTATATCACCACATGTTGCCCACAGTCATCATATAGACAGGCAATAACACTGGTAATTGACATTTGGACATGCCTGTCTAGTCAACCAGTACTCACAAGATATGTGAGGTAAGTGTGTACAACAGCTGTTGTACTGCAAGCATGCTGGAAATGTAAAGACAAACAGTGTTTACCAGGAGGAAATGAGTAGGTTTGAGTGATAAAGTAATTAGTAGCTCATGAAGTGTGTACATGTTCTGAACAAGTGCTGAACATGCATAAGCAATACAGATAGGGTGTTGGGTAATTTCAACTCACTGCCCCCCCAATAGGTACACAATCACATATCCATGAACATGACAGAGCCCCTGAAACCATAACTATCATGGTACGAGGTACACTCTGGCTGCATGTGACCTGTCCAAATCCCTGGTCGTACAATACACATATGGCAAAACAGTTGGCTCTACACATACAATGCCATGTAAAACATAGGTTCATGGCAGTCTGTGAAAATACGGAATGGATCACACTAACAGTCATCACAACCCACAAAGTGGAGATGCCACTCATAATGGGAGGCACAGCACTATCACCCTACTGAGTATGGTCTGAAAGCCCATGAACCTTAATCAACGTAGATGTTGTTAGCAGTACAGCTGTAGATTACAGTACTGCTGTATACACACCGCAAACCATACCTGTGACAGGTCAGTGGACATCATCACACATACTGTGTTCCACCTACACTCAGTATACTACATGTACCATCATATGTCACAGGAGTGTTCTAGTAGTGGCCTGTTCACAGAAGCAACACTACAAAAGGTGTCTGAGTGACATGTGCATAGCACACCAGTGGCAGCTACAGTAAACTGGGTTAATGTGTTGTACTCCCCTGTCATTGTAGCCCATACCACACAGACAAATGGGTGGCATCTGCATATGTGAGAATGTGAATGGCCATGACCTGGGAGCAATAGCTGACTCAATGTTGTGGATAACATACAGCATGGGCTGTGTGGGTGAGGTGCGTGACATATGTGCACAATCTGACAGCAGCGTATTGCATTGTCACCACTATGTTAATAACCGTGTACCCATTAACTACCACCTCGGCAGCGGTCAACATTATGGACACTGTGTGTAAGGGATAGTGCTCTGCAGTTTACCTCCCTGAGCTAGTGACATCACCAGGGCTATTAGGTAGTCATAAAAGGCAACCTAAGTCATGACAGGGTGCCATCCATGAGCATGGAGATCATTGGCAGCCATACTCAGCACTCATGTGACCAATATCGGATCACATATCACCTTTAAGGGGTATTGGCCATGCTGGGATGGGCGTCACCAGCCTTCACAATCCTCATCTCCACTATGCAGCATGCTGCCTACCCTGCATAAAGACATGTGCAACACTGATGTTGGACATGCTACACGTACATATCCTGATCTGAAAGACATACGTCATGGACAGCCACCATCCTTGTACAGGGGGTCACCACATGCCGGACAGATCCCTGTGCCATATATGTGCCATACTTCTGCCATAGCATGCAACCCTGTCCAGCAAAGCTATACATGTCATCTCTGTCATACATATGGTGCGATGACTGCATAGTAGATGCATCAGTGACTGTCTGGATCAGTAATGTGGCACTGATTCACCTGTCGCTGGGAACATGGCTGTTGGATACAGCAAGAAAGCCTGGCATCCTATGGCCATACATGGCCCAGGGCATACAGGATACTACATGATCCTGGCCGTACATGCTATAGTTGATAACCATCCCTGCGAATACCATCTGGATAGCCATTGTCCCATGTGTATCACATGTGCAACAGCGGCGATACGTGGCAGGATGTTGAACTGTTGTACAGTGCCGTGTAGATGTATGTGGCAAAACACATGCTAGTAAAGGTTTCCGTGTGCATGTCTGCATTGTTACTGCCCATGTCCGTGAAGGTAGTGTATGTGATGATATGTGACATATACACAGCATCAACGTCAACAGCATTCATGTGCACACATCCAGGCATGTGCTGATAGGTAGGAACACCAGTACATTCAAACAGACATGGCCACATCATGACAGCATTCACATGGAGTATGAGCAATGTAATGAGGTGACACACATATATGGTGATAATATTCAATACCCATTGCGTGTTACATGTGTGTGAAACAAACATGTCAGTCGTGTGAGTGTCATGACGATTTGCAAAGACAACTGTTCATAAGTACTAACTGTAATACACATGAATGTGCATCTGTGTCTCTGTGTATCTCTGAGATGCTGTGACCTGTCTCCATCATTATGTCTTACAGATAATGCCTCGATCACGACTGCCTGCATATAGCCACATGGAGGATGATGCACTCATACCATACCTCCATGACAACTATGAGAAACTGTTCAGCCATTTGCCACAGCATGGCCAGTAGTGTGATGACCTGTGGCAGGAACTTCGCAGGAGGGTCAATGATGTGTGTGACCATAACCGCACCTATCAGCAAGTGCACAAACATTGCACAGACCTGATCCGACATGCTAAACAGCGTGCCAATGCAATCACCAGGGGAAAAGGTAGAACAGGTGGTAGGCCACAAACCCAGCCCCCACTCACTCCTACCGAGGAGCTACTGGCCAGCCTGGGGACCCCATCAGAACAGCATCCACAACCTCTAGCTGCCATCGTGGAGGTGGGTGTCTCCCAACCACAGAGCCTGGAGTTGCCTGGTAAGTCACTACTGCACATAGAAATATTATATCCCATGTAGTTGCATGTGTCACTGTACACTATGTAATGTAACATCATATGCAAGGTATGTTTACACACATGCCGCATACTAAAGCATGCTAACCTGTGTATGCACACATGTTCATACTCTGTAGTATATTCTATTGTACTGGCGAATGTGTTAACATGCAAAGTGCACCCTGTAGATGTCATACAGTCATGGATAATGATCTAACCGCTGTCACCCCTATACAGGTACCTCTGGCGTGCCACAGAGACAGCAGTTCATTGCAGATGAGACAGTTATCAGTATCAGGCATGTGAATGGACAGATCTATTCGCCATGTGGCCACTTAACACTTGTACACATTGTATGGTCCAGTCACGATATACAGGTCACAGCATTCATCAATCACACTGGCTACCCATGTGCAATATCTAAAAACAAAATGAAACAACAACATGACCTCACAGTAACTCTCATTGATAGATGTGTGGACAGCTGTCCATACAACAGTGGAGGCATTGTTCAATGTATGAATATTTACTATACATCATAACAACACATGTGGGGTACGCAAACAGTACTACACAGTGAGCTGGGATATGGGCAGCCCACATGATCCACCATTGTGGAATTTGCCCCTGCAATGAGTGCAGACATTGTGATGTGCCAGCTGACATGTCCCAGACATATAGTGGTCCGGCTGCAACATTGTCACACTATCCAATAAAACATTCCCCACATACCAAACATACAACTCTTTGTCTGTATAACCCTGTGGACACTGGAGTATCTGACATCTATGGGTGTATGTCATATCGGACAACAGACAGGTGACATAGACGGCCATCACAGACCTCTGGCCAACACATGTTCACACATGGCCATGGAGGATGGCCAGAGACATGTAGTAATACACAGTAGATGTGATGTGTATGTGTGTACACCCTGTTGCACATTTTGTACACACGGTCCATCTATAGCCTTTGTTGAATGGTTATATAGTAGATGTGGAACACTGGACATCCTAATAGCCTGTGCACAGCTTGTGGAGGTGTCACTTAATCTGACTACATACGATGTGTTGCACATCATGACTGTGTCACAGCATGAAGGTTGTCACCTGTACAGCTTACACATACATACACAGACACCACATCAGGCCAGAGATGCCATACAGTTCCTTTGCTGCTGTTGGACATCACTCTCAGCTGTGCACCTTGTGTGTGTGGTACAAACATGTCATGTGGAACATGGTGTATTGAGCAATCTGCCATGTGTGGACATGGTTGACAGGCAGCTAAGACTTGTTAGCAGTTGTGCAGGGCTGTCATCGGTATGTTGTCCAGTGACCTGTCACACATGACACAGCATGGTTTAGTGTGTATACACCTCAGCGACGTGGGTCACAATCCACAGTATGTATGTATTGTGTATGCACGCAGTCATGGCTATGCACTGTATGTGTATTCCACACTATATATCAATGGAGACACCTCAGGATTCCATGCAATGGCACAGTGTCTGTACTTTACACTGTATAGCAATATAGATGCCTCATACCACCCTCAATGGTCATACACATCTGCTAGAAATGCATTCGATCTGTAGGGCATACAATCAACACTGCAAAGTGACACCATCACACCGCTGTACATGTGCCAGGACACCATTGTGTCAAATATGTATGCATGTCACTGCACACAGCAGCAGATTACATGTCATACTACATGTTAATGTCAGGGACATATGCCTCACATCAGCCATGTGTACTGTTAACCTGTGCTGGTCCACATGGTGTATCACAGGGATGCATGCTTACTACCATGATTGTGTGAAATGCATGGCTGCTGCTATGACACATGCTTACTGTTGTGTGCAACCCAGGGATGTAATCCAACTAACATTGTTAATGTCTGAGATGCATGCCATCTGCTGTATCACATGCATGCTGCATGCCTTCTGTCATATCACATGCATGTGTGTGTTTGTGTGTCTGTGCGTGTGTGTCTGTGCATGCGTGTGTGCCTGTGCGTTCGTGCATGTGTGTCTGTGCATATCCATTGTAATGTAGAGTCTTTTGTTGGTCTTCACAGGTGATGTAGGTGCATTGTCCTCCTGCGGTCCATCTGATGTTAGTGTCCCCAAAGACTCTAACAGTAATGAACATATGCTTGAGGTACAGGCAGGGTTGTCAGGGGCTGAATCTGTGCCTGTGGTTGCCATCCCACCTATATCCCCCTCTTCCCCGCACACAGTTCTCATGCCGACACATACCCCATCACCAGTGGCCATAGAGGAAGGACAGTTACTGTATGTCAGCTCGGAACAGGAACGTGTGGTGGCCATGGAAGGTGTGTTGTCACAACATGGTGTCAGTGAACTGACCGCAGATATGCCACACAGGCATATGGCCAGTGCTGCTTGTAGGAGAACCCCTGGCCGACATGCACCTGCATGACAGAGCGCAGCAGCTGGTGTCACCAGACACATGTTTCAGACAGTAATGGTGGCACAGGCACGTGCTGAATGGCTGAACAGAGAAGGGCAGAGGCTTCAGAAGGCTGCTATCTGTTCTTTGAATGAAAACATCTAGGCATTGGCAAATGCTTAACAGCAGATTGCAGACATTTTGGACAGGCGATTGGGTGACATGGTTGGAATCCTTGACTGTGGCATGGCAATCCATGAATGTGAGCTGTCTGTGCTGGATCATCTGGTAAGAGTGAGGCATAGGCCACATAGACGTAGGCCAGCTACACCACCTGGTGCAGGTCTACACGAACGAGCCACCTCACATGCCCGCTCCCATAGTGCAGGTAGCAGCAGCAGTGCAGCTGGTGCTGCGCTGTCCACACCTGGACACAGCAGGCCATGTGGACGTGGCCTTGCATGGTCCCAGCGGGGACACAGTTCCAGTGGACATGTGTCATCGGACAGTACCCATTCTGTACCTCTGTCTGGTAGTGCCCGTGCAACCCCTGGCAGGCACAGGTCATGTGGCATTGGACAGACACACTGAGCTGTACAACCTGGTCTGTACAATCTGGAGCTGTCAACAATACCCCTGTGTAGGCCCACATGGCAGAACTGTGTGCACACACACATGCACACACCAGAAACATCTGTAGGGCACCAACACTCTCATGCATAATAACCACACATGCCCAAGTATCTCACAGGCCTTAACCCACACGCATGATGTCATCCACTGGTGCAGCCTAGGCCCCTGGCAAACATTATCATCCTGTGCATATGATGATGCCTGTGCCGCATCTCTGTCATCCATACCATCGGTGCAGGGACATGCTCATATGGTCTGATGCACATGGTGAACAGATTAGTGAGATAGTTGTATATTATGGTTGTTGTGTATTGTTGGCACGCAGCAGACATACCATGTAGTACAGAATTAGACTGCATTGTTATAGTTATATGTTCACAGTATGTGTCTTGCTAACAGTCGCAGCATGTTGGTAATGATGCCCTGCTTCCCCCTCCTTAAGGTCTCATTGCATGTGCCAGTGTGTGACAGTGTTTGTGGTTGGAATGCATTGTTTTATGTCCACAGTATGTGTTTTGGTAACAACAGTAACAGCAAGTTGGTAAGGATGCCCTGCTTCCCTCCTTAAGGTCTAAATGCATATTCCATTAAGCACCAGTGTTTCCAGTTGCAGATGTGTACATGTAGAATACTCACAGGCATGGATGGCAATGCCAGCATGCTATACGTAGCCTCTACCTCACTGTTAGTAAGGCTGACATTCCATAGATCTCTACACACCTAATGATCCAGGAGCATGTGAGCTGTGTACTAGGCTACGGTGGCTAGAGATGGGGCATCCATACCAGGTGACTTCACAGGTACAGCTACATGGTGTGGGGGGTTTACACAGCGGTCTACCTGATGTCAAGGGTGGGGGCCAGTTGATAGCATGGGGACTCACTGTGTAGCAGTAGAACACTGTCACATTACAGTATGTAAACACACACACACAGACACACACAGTAACACGCCCACACTCACGGGGTCAATGACACTGTAACACACACTGGTTAGTGTTGAGGTGAGGAGCCCTGCCTCTGTGCTAATCACCATTACAGTACGGTACACCCACATGACGCGACACAGAGAATGGACATGTACAGGTAGTCAGTAATGCGTAAGACTGACAGCATAAACAGGGTAGTAGGTTGCATCACCTTGAGGGGTTGGGGCCCTATCAGTTCTCAATGGTAGCATACATCCCTACTCAATGCACCAGACAGCCATACATACATACACATACACACACTGGAGTCCACATGTCATGTACATGCAGATAGCTGACGTGTGTGATACACACACCACCCCTGCCTATGTCTTGCTGTCTACACTGCAGTATGTACAGATCTCTACAACAATGTACAGGTGAGGGTAACAATTGGGATGTATTCCCCAACATCCATGGCATATATGGTCACACAGGCAAACACACATGGCAGTACTGTGAAACAAACACCTGCTATCTTCTGATACGTCTGACAGACATGCGGCAGGATTGCCCGCATAACAATGTGTACTGATGCTACCTTCGGCAAGTGTGCTGCTATATGAACATGGGAGGACTTAAGTGTTACAGGTGTCAACTGCTTTACAGTCAGTGACACCCTGACCGCTTTGTAGGTTGTATATGTACACCTTCAATTACCGGAAACATAGCCTACTGTTTGCACATGTTTTGGTAGGATGGCGTGTGATACACCTGTGAGCTGTCTCCAGCAAACATCTACCTGCAGAGGTGGTCCACCACTTTATGTACACACACCCATCCATATCTGATGTACATCTTACCGTTATGTCAGTATTTCACCATATACAGGTGTCAATGATGGGACTGCATTGCAACTGCATGTTGTAGTCGGACACAGATAAACTGCAAACATCAGCTACTGCTCATGCATTGCAGATGAATGCACACCACTACATATACATGTGTATAGATCCTACATTCCTGTCATGTAGCCGTGTTTGTATGCATTGCAATTGGTGAACATGTGATATACATGACACATGGACTATTGTATGCTATGATAGTTGTCATGAGTAACCAGTACAGAGGGAATGTTAACTCAGTTAACATTGCTACCTTATGTACTGTTAGCATTGAACAGCCATGGACTTACCTTCCATGTGCATGTGTGTAATCACTGTAGCCACGTGTCTGCATGAAGGACAGCATTAGCTATGCTATTTATTTTATTTATTTATTTTACATTTGTTGACCGGGCTAGTCCAGCTGGATATATGTCCATTTTCAGTGGAGGCCGGGAAAACTCCACAAATTACAACAACATAAAAGGTCAAGACAAAGACAATAACAGTATAATTTGATACATAAGTTTTAACAATTATAGTACAAGCCTAAGATTATATATTTTATATTTCAGTAGGAAAAAGGAAAAATTTATCTAAGAATAGATGAATAAGACTAATACATTTGTATTAGAAATGGTGTAGTACAAATCTTTATAACATATTACAAAATTAGATACACCTAGTAATTTATGATAAGAGATACTGAGGTCTCACAAAAACCTAAGAAAGAAAAACACTAGAGATCAATAGATAGAGTATAGAAGAACAGCAAACAAGGATGGATTTCTAGTGTTATATAACACATAGGTTGTGATACTATATGAAGGTGTTTGATCATTCCACTGTATATACTTATTTACATGAGAAAAAATCCTAAGGAACGTTAAGCTCACTAAAAATTAGTGAGACAACACAAGATCATGATAGGCTAGGAATTGTGGGAGTCTAGTTAATAGTTAGGTACTTAGTCTTGGTTAACACAGGGGCATAGCCAGTGTGATTTGAGGTAGGGTTTAAGCTTGCTTTTAAATAAGCTGACAGAGGATATTGAGGTTAGCTGGCTTGGGAGGATGTTCCAGGCTTTACTTACTGTACTGGAGAATAAGGTGTCACCAGCTAAGTTGTTGGATTTTGATATTTGTACAAGTAGGTTATTAGCTGAGCGTAAGGTCTTGAGGTTATTATAGGGGATGACTAGGGATGTAATTATGGGTGTATTTTGAGGTAAATACAGGATCTTATGGGCTACTATTAATTGAAAAGTATTAAATTTGGCAGCTCTAACCATCCTAACTGATTCAGATTGATACAGTGATGAGTTCTATAGGAGGACCCAGCTGCAAATCTGGCAATATTGTTGTAGGAGGATGTAAGTTTACTCAGATTACTTCTACATATTTTGGTATAGATAGGGGAGGCATAGAGCAAGGTAGAGATGAGGTGGTGAGCAATAGTAACCCTGGCTGGAGGTGTAAGAAAGGGTTTTATTCTATAGAGGGAACCTAGTTTCTTGTTTACTATTTTTATGGTGTTATTAATGTGAGGTTCAAAGGACAAGTTGTTATCTATTAGTACCCGAGTAGTTTGGTGGTTGGTTCGAGATATTATAGTTCCATCATTTGAAGTAATAGTAAAGTTAAGTGGGAGATTCTGCGGGTGGGGTAAATAGTAGCATTTTGTTTTTGGGGTTAAGGATAAGACGTCTTTGTAGGAGCCAGTTTTCAACTGTACTAAAGGTCATTTGGGTTAGTGACTGAAATTCTGATTGAGAAGCAGCAGCGCATATGAGTGTGGAGTCATATGTACATATGTGTTGTGTGTGTGTGTGGGGCATGTACATATCCATGGTGGTTACATGTAGGTCACATCCAAACATGGGTGTGTTGCCTGGTGTACAGCAACAGCTATCTGTTACAGCTGTATAATACCCAGGGCCCCCATTATGTGTACAGCCAACCTGGTTAGGATTAGTGGTATCACTGCATTGCATAACACATGATGGAACCCTGTCAGTACATGGGTAGTCTGCGCAGTTGCTGTACAGCTAGGTACAGTGCACTGGTCATGAGTAATATGGTGTTGTACTAATGTATGGATGTGTGTCGCTGGTCCGAGGACATGGTGATGTGTGAGGGCTACAAACTACAGTGTGGCATTTACCACTGTGATCTGCACCCGATACATCTGTGATGGCTTTTGAGAGTGTACTGGTCAGTACATGTGAGTAGCCTTCATATACGTGGGGACACTAACACCTGGAGCAGTCCGTAATGGTCTTATGGCACACATGTCAGTATCTGAGGTATACAGTGGTAGTGCTATTGCGCACAACTGTGCCTTATGCCAGGTGTTCCTCACTGCACAGATGTCAGTATTCCCCATTGTTGGATCTAGATTGGCAGCTATGATTATGAACGCTACACATCTAGCACTATTTGGCATACACATACAATGCAGTTGTCCTGTAGGTGTCAGGGTGTTTACCTGGTCTCAGGTTCTTCATCTATGTATGGTACTACATGTGCGAAGTGCCCACTCCTGCCAGGACAACATCACAGGTGGTATCACTGTGCCAGGTTTGGATTAGTACAGCTAAGGTGATGGACAGCAGCAGACGTTGTGTACACGACCGGTGTCAGACATATGTCATACAGCGTTCATGCTGACAATGATGACTATCAACACACCGTGCCCTTCCCTGTTTAGAATCTGTGTGCATACAAGACAGCCCTTCTCTACTAAGTGTGTGAGCATGCCCAGTATGCTGTTTTGTAGATGGACACAGAGTAGCACATGTCTGTCTGGAATGCACTAAGTGTGTGAGCATGCCCAGTGACACCTTGGGTCAGCTGTGTGCCCCTGTGTATAGCCATGGCCATTGTTATCCTGTATAGCGATAGTGGTCATCCAAGCATCAGATGGCCATACCCCACATCAGGATGGATTCCTAAATTTAACATAGTGGTTCACAGGTATGTACACCATAACTGCCAGCATCCATGTCAATGTCTGCATTCCTAGAAGGTCATATTGACTGTCTTGAAAGGTGTACTGTCTGTGGCACATCTCGTATCTATGTAGTGTTGTACTACTGCTCCATAGATAGCCAGTTGTCCTGCTCACACCACTGCCGTGTGTTCATTTCCGTCTGCCTTGGGACACTATTATGCTTTTAGACTGATCACACTCCATACAATCCCTATCGGTGTCTTTGCCTCTGCTGATGATGTCACCCACCTGGAAGTATGCCTCTGAGAGTGCTGTGATCCAGTAATCTCGGTAGAGCGTTCTGTAAATGTGCAATGCTGTAATGTGATAAGGTAGTCAGTTCTATGTTCGAATCCCAGCCCTGCCATGTGTGTGTGTTTCCAGCTGCCTGGGGACAGAATAATGATTTTAGATAGTTCATTCTCCGTACACTCCCTATTGGTGTCTTTGCCTTTTCACCCACCTAGAAGTCTGCCTCTGGGAGTGCTGTGATCCAGTAATCTCGGTAGTGTGTTCTGTAAATGCATAATGCTGTAGTATGATAAGGTAGTTAGTTCTATGTTGAAATCCCAGCCCTAGCGTGTGTGTTTCCAGCTGCCTGGGGACAGAATAATGTTTTTAGACAGCTCTCGCTCCATACACTCCCTATCGGCATCTTTGCCTTTACTGATGATGTCACCCACCTAGAAGTCTGCCTCTGGGAGTGTTGCAATCCAGTAATCTCGGTAGCGCGTTCTGTAAATACGTAATGCTGTAGTGTGATAAGGTAGTCAGTTCTATGTTCGAATCCCAGCCCAGCCGTGTATGTGTGTTTTCAGCTGCTTGGGGACAGAATAATGATTTTAGACAGCTCACTCTCCGTACACTCCCTATCAGCGTCTTTGCCTTTACTGATGATGTCACCTACCTAGAAGTCTGCCTCTGGGAGTGTTGTGATCCAGTAATCTCGGTAGCATGTTCTGTAAATGCGTAATGCTGTAGTGTGATAAGGTAGTCAGTTCTATGTTCAAATCCCAGCCCTGTCGTGTGTGTGTGTTTCCAGCTTTTAGACAGTACACTCCCTATCGGCATCTTTGCCTTTACTGATGATGTCACCCACCTAGAAGTCTGCCTCTGGGAGTGTTGTGATCCAGTAATCTCGGTAGCGCATTCTGTAAATGCGTAATGTTGTAGTGTGATAAGGTAGTCAGTTCTATGTTTGAATCTCAGCCCTGCTGTGTGTGTTACTAGCTGTCTGGGGACAGAATAATGTTTTTAGACAGCTCACTCTCCGTACACTCCCTATTGGCATCTTTGCCTTTGCTGATGATGTCACCCACCTAGAAGTATGCCTCTGGGAGCGCTGTGATGCTGACATCTCAGTAGTGCATTCTGTTACTGCGTAAAGCTGTAGTGTGGTAGAATAGACAGGTAGGTACTCAATTCCAAGGCATGGTAGGTGTGTGTGTTTGGCAGTTATACCCTATGTGTTGGTATCTGTGGGTGGCTAGCTGCAGGATGTGTTCATTGTGTTTTGTTGCTGTCCTATATAGTGTCCACAGCCCACATAATCTGCCAAGACACTGGGTTGTCAACACATACATTCGCCAATGGGTCTGGTGAATAAATGTCAGCAGCCCTACTCTTACCCTTAATACAGTCTGACCCGTGTGACGCAACAAAACACACATGCCTTAATAGTAACAACACTACAGGATGCAGGTGGCACATGTAGCTTCTTTTTCATTCCTGTCTAATGCTTTGCTGTCATGTGGTCCGCTGTTGTGATATAAATGCAATATCTACATATGTGTGTATATGTATATGTGTATATATATATATATATATATATATATATATATATATATATATATATATATATATATATATGTATATATATATATATATATATATATATATATATATATATATATATGTATATATTTATACATATGATATATATGATATATGTGGATATAGAGAGATAGACATAGATATATACATACATGTCTGGGGACATCAGCACTATTGAATGTTTGTGCAGGATGATCTGTACGTGATAACCTCGGATGTATGTATATCTGCCATGGCGTAGTGATACTGCACATCGTCTGTTGTGTGCAGGGTCCCGGATTGTAGTTATGTAGACACCAGTTATTTTGTTGCTGGGAAGACCATGGGACATCGGATATGGTGATAGTAAGGCACCTGTTACCAGTTGTGTATGGATCTGAGCGACACTAAGCAGTGGTTATTAATCTGGAGGTTCGGTATGGGTCATATAACTATTCATTAGAAGACTATACTATGCAGATGAGGTTGACAATAGTGTATCCCATTTATCCCTAGTGTGTGATGCAGATCCCTGGAGTGTATGTGTGTAGTTAACCGGGTGCAGGGCTCGAATATAGTTGACAGCATGGGAGGGGGGTCAGGCATACTGTATGTACATTGTAGAACTGTGCCTCGGGAGTGCTCCTGCCTGATCACGCCTAAGCTAGGGGTGTGTCTATACCTGCCTGGTGACATTGGGAGGGACAAAAGCAGTAGTGGGGTAGTCAGGCTGTACAGACTGCACAAACAGGTGATGATCAGCACAATCAGCAGATTACATGGCCAGCCCACACCTGAACGGTACAGTAATGTGAGCAAGCAGCATACACATAGGTGTCTTCCACACTCTACACCACCGGTGTATACCTACGGGGACATTTCACAACATAGTCCAACCAAATGAGAAGGGCTGCATTAGGCAACATAGACCAACATGTGCAGGAGGCTAAGGGCAGTGAGGATGTGTATGCTGCCGAACAACCCTTACTGGGGTGACATAAGACTTTATAGACCCAAGGTGACTTACTAGGGGCTACACGAGCTGGGATGGTGGAGCACTATGGGGTGGACAGAGACCTCCTACAGCGGCTTGTTGACCTGTGGCTGCCACACCTGACACATCAAACAGGCCGAGGGAAACACATCACAGTGGATACCACGGTATGTGTTGGCCTAGGTATACTAGCCACAGGTACCTCACACAGCACAACAGGGGATATCGTGGGGATCTCACAGGCATCTGCATCTAGAGTATTGCACCAGTTCACAGATGCCATGTCAACACATGCTAGTGAGCAAGTACATGTCCTCAACACACGTGATTAGTAGACCAGCAATATGCATCTCTTCAACCACATGGCTGACTACCCTGGGGTACTGGGTGCTATAGCCTGCACACACATACACATCAAAGCACCACCCAGTGAGCGGGGTAGGGCCTACATTCACTGCAGGGGCATACCCTCCAACAGCTGGGCCATATGCGATGGCCAGGGCATTAGATTGAATGTGTGTGCTGTCTGCCCTGGAAGCTATGATGATTCCAATATATGGCTTCTGACACAGCTGTACCACACCTTTGCCAATATGGACATCCCCTACAGTCTCCTAGTGAGGGATGCTGGGTAACCACTGGTGTCGTGGCTGATGACACCCATCAGCAATGCACACACACCTGAACACTCACACCATAATGAGGAAGATGCACAGGCAAGACATATAATTGAGCATGTGTTTTGGATGCTCAGGTCATGGTTCTGGTATCCGGACACATCCGGTGGAGCCCTGCAGTATTCACTAGCTACATGCACACAATTTGTTAAGGTATTTGCTATGCTACACAATCTGATCCTGCTGTAACAGTTGCAGCAGGAACAGCATGGGGCAGGGCCACACGGCCCAACACCACTGCCAAGGCCTGTACAAGCACAGTGTGACTTAGCGAAGGAACTACCTGAGCAGGGCCCAGTTGGCAAAAGGCCATGCACAGTATGACCTGCCCTTGGCAAAGAGGCAACACAAGGCATATGCACTGACACAGTAAGTACCCACGGATTTTCCCTCTCTGACCCGCACACAGTACAATGGATGCCAAACATGACACTACCTGTGCTTGGCCATGTATAGGAGCTGCACTGTGTGCATCTGACATAGGCAGCCATCCAGCACCGTCCTCAGGTCCAGAACATCCCCAGGGTACTTCTATCGACCTAACAATTGGCAGGTGTATTAGAATGTGTATTTACCCATTGCTATGGTATGTATGTGAGCATACAAGTGACTTTGGTGGCCGAATGTTAGGGCAGCAGACAGTACACGTCCATAGTGGCACCATGACATCTGTAGCATATACGGGGGTCACAATGGTAGCCAGTAGTACACAGGGTGTCCTAACCCACTGCAGATTATGGGCTGAACATCATGTGTGTCTGTACAGCCCACTCACATTTCATGCAGCTGGACAGGTGTGGACCAATACAGACAAATGATATACAATGGCCTATGAATATGCCCAATGAATGACCCCAACCCCCAAAGACACGCACAGACTACAGCAGGCCAGGCAGTTTGATGTAGGTTGCGAAAGCTAGGATGTCCAACACCACTATGCTGGTATTTAAAGCTGGGATCTGACGTACACTGGTATCCCTCCAACCAGCAATTTAGGTAGGTCCACACACTGACATGGCATACCTGGCATATCAGTACAGTAGTGGCAGATGTGTACAACTGTCAGCTGTGCCCCCCGTCCAACTTACATATGTGAGAGTCATGTGCGCCACCCACGGTGCTGTGTATGACTGTGGATGTGGTTGGATGTCCCCCCACGCTATGCAGACATGTAGCAACTGTCAATGCCACATGACCATTAGCTACCCTGCAGACACAGCATGACACCTGTCTGTGTAGAACGGAGGGGTCGGCAACACAGTACTGACTATCTGGACATGTGACACATGCAATACAGTTGACCATACTTGGCATGCTCACACACATGACAGTATGACGATAATGTCAGTCGACAACATGCGTAACAGTCATACTGGGCATGCTCACACACTGAAACACAGGATGGACAGGCATGCATACACCAGTGGTCCAGACATATCTGCCAGTACATTGCTATACTGTTGGATGACTGTGCTGTATGGTGTGTGTGTGTGGTCTATTGTCTGTACATATGCCATGGTCTATTGTTAATTCACATGAGCTATGTGTGCAGGGTACTGCTACCAACACGTGAATAGGATGGTTCTTTGTTTGTGGACAGACCAATGCCTTTGGATATGGACTGGGTAAGGCACATTCCAGCAGGTGGGAGCAGTTGTGCGTGAGTTTGCACAGTGTTAAGCACTGCTGACCTCTGGTTACAGCACCTTATACCCGTTTAGACTCCACATTTCTTTGACAGTGCACTACTGGCATACTGGTAGACAAACACGCTTACAGCCGCTCGCTCACCGACATTTGTGCTTACATTTGTCACTCACGCTGGGTGTGTGCGATCCCTTGTGATGCGTATTACATCGGACTACATGACTACAGTATTGGGTATGTCTAACCATTTGGCGACGGCAGGCGTTCGACTGTACGGACTCGGCGGCCCGTCCAGTGACGTAATCATATTATATGCGTGTTCCTCATACGATCTGCTTCCATCTGCCTGATACATGGGAACCGATACTCTGCAATGCTGGTATGTGAATGTTATTTTGTTAAAGCAGCTGTCCGCAGAGTCATGCTACCGCATACCTACTGTACGTTTTCCACCTTTCAGATTGCACGACGGGAGACTGTAGGAGTAACACCTTTCCCACTTTGCATGGGACAGTCCCTCATTAGGCATATGTCATGTAACATTACTCTGGCCATTGCAACTGTCCTGATTAGGGGACATTTTCATATTCTACATGTCTGTAGTGGTTGCTTGTTACAGGTCTTGTATACCTGACACGTCGATATGTTATATGTAGTAGTATAAGCAACTTTACTGCTGCTAGACTACGCTTTGATTTGTGCTGATATGTATATTTCTGTACTATGCATGGCTGTAGGTATGTTCTGCCCTGGTACATCTGACATTTCTACAGAGCAGGTCGCACTTTGGCCATTCAGAATGGTGGCGGCCCTATAGATCCTATATGTAGAGCTATCACATGTGTCAAGGCAACACATACCCACAGCCAGTAGTAAACTGACTACTTCAACGATTGGCATACGTTAAGGTTATTCTTGTAGCATTATAAGTGCTAATACTGTTTCCTATTACATGTAGCTGTTTCTGATACAACAAATTAATTTCTGACACAACTACACACAATATATGGCCTCCTTTCCCGAACTCACAGGCCATGTGCCATAACATTCATTTTGCAGGACATAACTGCCCAGACGAGTGTGTCCCTCAAAGGCGTACGGGTGGTAAACCTCATCTATGATGCTATCATCTACCTAAGGTGGTCAGCAAATTATGCACTTTCCGTCACTTGCAGACCTCACATACCAATGAGGGAGAATGAACACTTTATCAGGAACACTGCATAACACCCTGTGGGACACATTTAGATGATTGGTTCTATTAACCAGACACATTGACAGTCACAGAGCATATGTATTAATTCACGTTTGTCGAGGTACATGCTGTTTATGACTCATACATGTTGTCATCTGTCATTACCTGTATTCCGCCACTTGTCCACCTAATATCACTAGTTCTGGAAGTGTTTAGTTGGACTTTGTTACATTCTGATTCATAACTATGGACGTCCATGCTAATCGGGTACACTGCACTGATTTGGTCCCCATGTATTCCCATGATGGTTTACAGACTATCAGATGTGCTCTTCAGGTTTGGGAGGTATAGGCGTCTGCTATGCCCGCATAGGAATATTAATGACTTCCACTGGGCGGGCCTACTACATCTCTGCCAACCAACACCTGCACACTTAAGCCCATTATTGCATACCCATGGTTCACTAACCTGGCACCCCTCTACAGCACCCATGACAAATACTTACTGTGAGCGCAGCTGGGGTATGAGCACACCCCTACACATTGCCCACTCTCCCCGTCTCGGGACACATGTTGTACGTTTTGTCAACCCATGTATTATCACACTTGCACAACCTACTGTTCCATGTACACCTACATCCTACTCGCATTGATAACCCCGGGTTCACACATACAGTGAATTTTTGGGGTCCCGCAAGGGACACCGTTATCCATGTTTAAAGTGTAGACCTTGCAGATCTCTCCCACTGGTACTTTCCTGCCGGTGTTTTGGACAGCAGCAGTGTATTTATCTTTATTGCCTGTCTGTATGTCTGACAGGCCTAGCTGGGCAGTGTGGGGGTACAACGTTTATTTATTGGATCTCCCAGTCACATATGCCCGGTCTGTAAATATGTTACCCCTAATTGCTGTAAAGTAACTTAGTTATGTACATGTGTATATCTACAATGACATATATATTTGTTTTGTGTGTATGTGTATATATCAATACCTGTTGTATGTGTATATATATATATATATATATATATATATATATATATACATGTATTATATCTTTGTGTGTGTGTGTGTGTGTTTGTGTGTGTATATATATATATATATATATATATATATATATATATCTGTATATATATATGTGTATATAAATATATATATATATATATATATATATATATATATATATATATATATATATATATGTTTTTATCTATATATACATCTGTTTCCCTTCACATTTGACTATTTCATTCATTTATATATACGATGAATATTATTCTGGATATCAGTTATAAATTCACTACAGGTATGCAATAGTCCTGTCAACAAATGTGACAGTTGGTTGGTGTACATATGTGTACAGACCTCTGTGATACTCAGGGACTAGTTTCTACAGTGACAGGGACAAGGCTATGACAAATCAGGGACAGTCATGGACACCTACCATATTAGTACTATTAACTTGAAACGTGTTGACAGATTCGTATTACTACTTATTTTCTGCAGTTAAATGCATCTATTACTCTTAATTGTTGTAATTAGTCATTCTCATTCAACACCTTTCCTCCGAGGGTCACTGGCTTTGTGAGTGATTAAGAGGCTGGCCAGTTATTGTGCGAATGCTCTGACCATTGGTAGGGTTGACACATTGTCATATATACAGGTTGGGATATATTCTGGGGACACCAGATTGTTTAGGCCAACACATACCCACAGTCAGTGCAGGTTTAGAAAATTCATTATTTTCCTAGCTGACAGCCTATACCTTTAGCGCTTTAGTAGTTAGTCTGTTTCTTGTATGAATTACGTATTTTCTATCCTGACATGACTGCTTTAAGCAACTGTTACATGCAGTATGGTACATAGTTATTTCCTACAATCACAGGACATTTGGCATTGTATCATTGTTGGTCAGGACACACCTACCCACCAAGTGCCTGTCCCTCACACAGTGGATCAGGGGATACCCTGTTTACATCAGTGCCTTCATCACCCTATTTCCAAGTGCCACTAAGCGAATGTGTACAATATATTCTCTCGGTTATTCATGTGGGGACACGTGTGTCATGGGCACTTGTTTGATCCTGGGTAGTAGGTTCTGCATGACTGTCTAGGGCTGGACAGTCTCGTGCACCACTACTGCACATTCAAACTTGTGTCCAGATGTCTACAGGACTGGACAACATGTCTTAATACCCATTCTGATGTTTACACAAGTTACTTATCCCATGAGGGATATCCAAAAATTTAACAAGACCAATACCGACCATTCTTTTGGAATACGAAAATGTGTTGGGGGTTTTACATGCAAGGGATACATAGTTTGCAATCCTGACACTGCATAGGGTGACACTGCCTACTACATATGAGTAGTGGTCACTATGTGTAGATGTGGCTGCGCCAAGCTAGTAGGCCAAGTATGGCTGGATTTGGTGGACGTTCAGGCATGGGGGGGTGGGTTGTGTGCTGTGGAGGGGATGATGGGTATTCAATTATGTATCCAGGTGTGTTGCATTTGAATGGGCCTGTTCCATCAGGACCATTTTGTGGGTATTTGCTGGTGACATTTCTGTATATTTGTATCGCACATTTTAATATACATATGTTTGTGGGATTGTGTTCTATAGTATGGCCTGTCAGGTTGTATTGCAGATGTGTATACATGTTCTTTGTGTTTCTTTCTGATTCACCCGCTGCTCCCTCATACACCTCCAGTTCACCTATTCTGCATACAACACAGTCTTTTCTTTGAGGATTATACCATTACCCACCCCTCCACAGACATATTCCTGACACTCCATCCATTACTGCTTTGGTTGATGGCCCATGACACGGTCAAGGTAACACAATGCATACACTACATATGTCAGGTACCTGTATGGTTGTGTGTACTACCCTGGCATATTTCACCTTCCACATGCTGTACATCATGCACATAGGTACATGCCCATACTTAACTTTCATGACATGGTTGGTACATCCGGGTAATACCCGTTCAACTGTGACACATCCTGACAAGTATGCCTTGGACCGCATATGTGCCGATTTTGGCCGACTGCTCTGATCATTGGTAGGGTGCCACCTTTTCCTATGTCCATAATGGGATATATTCCGGACACATATCCAATTGTACTGGACAACACATACCCACAGTCAATGCTACGGATAATACTTTTCCTTTAAGCCTACATGTTGCCTTATTGTTGTAGCAGTTTATATGCTCCTGTTTCATTTTCTTGCTTATTCTATTTCTTGTCACATATGGTATGTTAAATACAGACATACCTATTGTATGTGACTATTACATGCGTTGTGGGATATAATTCTGTCATACGGTCGCTAAATATTTACATTTATCGTGGTTTTGTTATGGACACATCTGCCCAGCTGTGTACTCTCCCTCACAATGTGGGACAGCTGGTGACCCTGACCATTGGGCAGGACGTAGATATTAGCAGTGTGCTAACATGATGCGTTTCACTTCCACTTGGTATAACTATCTACACTGCGTTGGACTACGGGCACATGGTTTTCAATGTCATTTGTTCGAGGGATGGGGACCAGTTATTCCCTACCGTGCATTTGTGTTTGCTTCTTCATTTTGTGTTCACAGATACTGTCTTGCATGCTTTGCATACATTTCAGTATCCACGGACACTGACAGATGTGATTACTATTGCTTGCAAATTGTTATATGCAAGCATTTTAGGTTGCACATCGACAGCTGACATTTCCACGCCTCCGTGCGGCACTTCGACATGCCCTATGCCCTCGCGCTCGTTTCCTATGCACGTGGCTGTGGCAGCAGCGCACCTTCATTAATATGCATTTGGCACTACTGCTCCATCTTCACGCCACACGGTCGGCACAAGCCTAATGCCGGCCTTATGCCAAGCTTCATGAATCCCAGGGACAATTTTTAAAAAAAAGTTGAAGACACTCATCTCAGGAATATCTCATTTATTAACAACCACAAAACTGAGGGAAGCTGTATAAACAAACCAAAAAGAGATAGCAGCTCCAGGGATAACGCCACCTACTAGAAGATATATCATATGTGAATGTATAACTCTTAAAATAAAATTAATTTACTTTCTCATTCATATGTCTGACTCTTCAACCTTTTCTTGTAAACCACATTTCCACAGCTTTAAACCTTTGTCCAACTTACTTTTAAAGTCTTCATTTAATAAACTGCCTTATGCTTTTCCTACAAATTATTGTAAATCAATGAAACAGAACACAAAATGTTTGTTTTAAAAGGAACATTTTCTTTTGAACTTATTATTCTCTCAAAGCCTGCTATTAAAGACAGAAGCTGTCAACAGTTGGAAGTGGAGTCGTGATCTCAAACTGTCTATCACTTCGTGTTTTGATTTTACATAATTTAGAGATGTTTTTCAAACTTTGAAAGGTATGTACAAAATAAAAAAAAATAGTTTGTGAGCATTAAACCCGGATTTATTATTACATATATGAAACAATAATAAAATGACATTTACACTATTGATTCATGTACTGTAATAATATTTTTCAAAAGTGCAGACCTGCAGAAAGCTGAAGAACTGAGGCAGTCTGTTGCATGCCATGAGACTAACAGGGCACCTGCAAAGGATGCTACAGTTCATAGATTCGAAACAGTAAAGGGTCCAGCACAGATCCCTGTGGCTGTGGTACGCCACTAGTTATGAGTCTACTGGTGGAAGTGTAGTCAACAACTTTGACAGTATGTGTTCTTTAAGTGAGCCGATTGGTTACCCATCTAGTGATGTAAGGATTAATCCCCAGCTTGGAGAGTTTCTCAATGATACCTGAGTGGGGGATTGTGTCAAAAACTTTGGCTAGGTTAAGACAGGCAGTGCCAGCGTGCACTGTCTTACCTTCATCCAGGGCTTTGGTGACTATCACAAAAAAGTCTACTATGCTTAATAACCATGATCTACCCTTAACAAAGCCAAAGTGGGATGGGTCTAATGTTTGAAGGCTGTCTATGTCCTTGTTGATAGTCAATGATTCTTTCCATGGCCTTGCAAATGAAGCTGGTTAGACTTATGGGTCTATACTTCCCATGGTTGGTTGATGGCCTCTCTTTGTGCAAGGGGATTACTGTTGCTCTTCTCCATTCTGCTGGAACAGTCAGTTATCAGGCTATTGTTAAAGTGAATGTCAACTGGGTCCACCAGGTCCTGTTTTAGATTGATTAGTAAGCAACGTGTTATGTTATCTGTCCCCACGGAGGCCACATTTTTGGCATTGGAGAGCTCAGATATGACATGATCTCTAGAGGTACTAGGCAGAGGACTGGTGTCAGGTATACTATAGGTTATGGCTAGTGGGGATAGGGTGAGGGGGTGAAGTTTGCACCAAATCACCTAGCAGGTTGGCAATTTCCTCAGGTTCAGAATTAGAGGTACCATCCACTATAGGTTCGGCACATAGCTGGGCATTCCCTTTTAGTTTTCAGACAAGAATGCCTTATGATTATCATTAGCTAGGGATGCTATTTTAGCTTTGTAATTAAATTTACAAGATTAGACCAGTTTTTGTCCTACTGCTAATTAATGCCCAACCAGATCAGCTTATCACATCTTTTACCTATTGCTGCTCAGATAATGTTATGGACAGAAGTAATAAATATAATTTTAACCTGTTTGGAACTGTGATAAACATTCATTTGTTCTGCTAAAGCAGTCATATGAATGCTGCATAGTTTAGTGGACCATTTATGCTTCTAATCATGGAGCAGAAATCATCACTCAGTATTCCAGGGATCTGTCTGCCTCATTTGCTCTGATGCCTCAGGAGACTTTGCCTTTTTTAATTAATTTATTTATTTTTTATTTTATATTTGTTGACCGGGCTAGTCCAACTGGATACATGTCCATTTTCAGTGGAGGCCCGAGGAGAAAAGCTCCAGTTACACAGCATAATAAAAATATACAAAAACATTCTATAACATTTAGATTTTACATTTGTAGCAATAGACATTTTAAAAACACCATTGTGAGACAATGCAAGGAAAACAAAATTAGGCAATGACATTTGTATATAGTAATAGTTCTAGAGTTAGCAAAAATAAGAATAAGACAGAAACAAATGGTTAATATGATTATAGATCAAAAGAAATTCTCAGGGAAGAGAGTGGAAAGACTAAGGAGAAAGGTTAGTTATAATGAAATGATCAGAAGTAGAGATTTATGGTAGAAAATAAAATTTTGTTAGTTTCAGGTAGTAAGTAAAAGAAAAAGGTTAGTCAGGGTTGTTACCTTTTGCAGTGATTGTAGTTCAAAGACCCTCCCGACTACAAAGAGAATGCTAAGGAAGTTATCATATTTCTGGTGACGAAAAGCATTTTAAGTTGTAAATAAACTTTTTTACGTTTAAACTTTGTTCTACCTTAGACTTTCGGACTTATTTTCACTTGTTTGAGACACATATCTTTAAACAAGAGGGCAGCAGACACTGTGTGCATTTAACTGTATACATTTTCTGGGCATCTTTGAAAATTCTGTGACAGGTTGTTAAATGCTTATGCCAATGATGGTGCAAGGGTAGATTCAATCTCCCTGGTAATCCTAAACTGCTGAAACAGCTTGTATTTCTGATAGGATGGAAGCTGCAGTGAAGTGAAAACAACCATCTGATGCCCAGCAGAGGAAAGTGAAGCGTACACGAAAACAGGAGATTGCTCAGCTTTCAGCAAGTTTAGCCTCCTTCCTGACTCAGTAAGCACATTTATTTACAAATACTAGGGCTTTATTACAGAAAAACATGCAAATGTAAAACTGTCCAGTGTACTGTTGTGGAGTACCTTGTATTTACTTAGTACTACTTGTTGAATTCTGGTGTTGTAGAGGTCGAGGACAAAGCTTTGACCAATGAAGAATTAACATATGTTGATGCATTCATTGTGTTCACTATTGCCAGGTGGCACTTATAATGTGTGATGGATTTTTAGGTGTGCATCTTTTGAGGGTTTGTATGTCTATGCACCCTAAGGTGTATTAATAAGCTAATCTAGGTTTACTTTATCTGCCTTGCAGTCATTATGTACTGGTATAAAGGCTGTAGCTCTGCTGTGCCCAGAAATTGCTTTAGAATGTAATTGTACATGTTAGCCTTGGAAATGGTGTTGAGCAAAGAGTACTTTTCAGTAATTAAATTTTTTTGTGTGTATTGTAGGACATTAAGAGTATATGCCTGCAAACATGTACAACATGTAGTCTTGCTTCTTGCTTTTGTTTTGCTTTTTAGAAAAGGCACACCTTCAAGTTGTGCATCGGTGACAGACTAACAAATGCTGCCTACTTCTGTTGTGCCATTTGATGTATAAAAGCAGCCATCCATAAACAGGTACGTTTTCTTGTGTACTGATTATGATACAATGCATTAGACTACATTATAACTCAGTCGTGCTTAATTGCATAGTAACCTGATTTATTTTTGCAGTTCCAACGATGGAGCTACTTCTGTTGCACTAGAAATTTTTTCAGAAAGACCAGTGACAGTTTGGTAAGTCTTTTACATGCAATTTCTTTTATCATCAATTGCTGGTGATACACTACACAAATCAGTACTCTGTGAACACATTTGATACTTGTGCTTCATGTGTGCATTTCTTTGTTTTTGCTGTAGGCACGTGGATAGCAAAGGTGAACAGATCACTGCGGTTCCTCAAACTGATGTACCTACTGAACCAGCTGCAGCAAATTTCCCTTCTGTGGAAAGAGGCATACAAGAAGCAAATACCAGTGAAGGAGCAATTACCAATGAAGGTCCAATTAGTTTATCTTCCAGCAGTTTGGATGCTCACCCATTGGACACTGAATTTGGGGAAGAATGATGAAAGTGATACAGATAAAAGGCTTTATCACTACATGAGTGATGTTCTGCAGAAGGATGATGGAGATATAGGGCTATATACTCGCACAATCCTCAGTGACATGGATAAGAAGACTATCCTAATGGTACAGTGGCTGCCTCCTAAAGATTTTACATTCCCTAAATGACTTGTGGATTATGCTGGAAGGAGGCATTTTCGCAGGTGTAATCCACAGCTGCTTCATGACTTTAAATTTACACGGTACTCAAAGAAATTAGATGGTGTTTTCTGTGGCCCCTGCTTTGTCTTTAATAGTTCAAAGGGCACTGTGTTGGTCTCCACACCAATGACTGACTGGTCGAATGTAAAAAAGATCTTGGAGCGGCACAGTAACTCTAAAGAGCATGGCAATGCAGTTGCAAGGTCAGAGGCATTTTTAGAAGTGTGTTGTGGTAGGATGAAAACAGCACTGCACTCCATTTCTCAGATTGATAAAAGACTGCAAGAACGCACATTACATGCCTTAAAACGTATAGTGAGAATAATCATCTTGTGTGGAAGAGAAAATTTGCCATTACGAGGATGATTGTCTGACAGTGGGACCTTCAAATCTCTGCTGCAATATACTGCTGAACTGGACTGGACCCTTTGTTTGCAGAACATCTGCAAAAGGCACCTAGAAATCCTCTCTATATTTCAGCACAGATGCAAAATGAATTGATTAAGCTCATTTCTTTGCAGATTCAATGAAATATTCTTAACTGCGTGAAGGATGCACGTTACTTTAGTTTAATTGCAGATGGCACTACAGACATTTCCCGGAAGGAGCAGATTACGCTAACTCTAAGATATGTTCACCGCACTCACAGGAAGGTAGAAATTCGAGAAGACTTCATCGAGTTTGTAGAGGCTATGGACACCACTGGAAAAGCATTGGCAGATCTTTTCTTGCAGCAAATGACAGCATGGGGTCTGGATAAAGGATGTATGCGTGGACATGGTTATGACTGAGGTAGTAACATGGCTGGCCACTTCAGTGGAGTTCAGGCAAGAATTCGGGCATTCTTTTCAGAAGCACTATACTCAGCATGCAAAGCACACAACCTAAACACTGCTATTGTACATTCCTGTGCAATGCATGAAATGGCAAATGCACTTGACACATGTCGAAGTGTAATTGCCACTTTAAATTCCTCTGCAAAACGTCATAATGTATATTTGTGTCAGCTGAAGGAATTTGCAAGTTTGCCATCAGAGTACGATGATGTGTCTGCAGACAAAAGTACTTTTCTATGTGCACCAGGGGCAACAAGGTGGATGAGTCAAGCTGATTGCCTGCATGCCTTTAAGATGAAGTATGCTGTTATTGCCAGCTGTTTGGAAAATATGGCAGAATTTGACAAAGAGGCAGAAAGATGCCTATATTCTATTTCCAAATTTGATTTCATTGTTGAGTTGGTAATAATGAAATCTATAATGGGCATTGTTAAGCCTCTTCATCTTTATTTTCAACGTGAACAGATTGATCTGATACAGGCATCAGAAGAAACTTCAGTTATCGTAGAAACTCTTAAAAATATTAGAGGCGATGCTGACAGCAAATTCAAAGTGCTCTATGAAGAGGTAAAGGAACTTGCAAGTCAAGTCTTCACCAAAGAAAGTGTACCTAGAATATGTGGCAGACAAACAAAAAGGAGCAACATCACTGCTTCTTATCTAGAAGAATATTACAAACAAAACACATTCATACAATTCTTGGACCATGTGATCGCTGAACTGACTGAACAGCTTATTGAATGCCGCCCATGTTTCCTGGCACAATATTTGGCACCCAAGTCATTGTACATGCTACAGGATGATGCCAAAGTTATTGAACTGTATGAGGCTTACAAGACCGACTTGTCCTCTCTACATAACCTACGAGAGGAACTGGTAAGATGGTCCACAAAGTGGAACATGGTACCAGAGAACCAACTCCCTACCACAATTATTGATACACTGCAGCACTTAAAACCTGAGTTCTATCCAGATATCAACACTGCCTTAAGTATTCTGGCAACAATGAGACTTGCAATGAGTGTCCAAATAAAGGTCAGAAACCACAATTCCTTCTTGGAATAGTATTTATTAAATTCCACAGAACGCCAAGAACGCCAAAATGCAATCTGTACGTTTTAGACAATAACAAGTCTTCATCAGAAAGCACATTCAAACAACAGATGAAACATTTAAATAGCCTTTCAATTCATTATTCAATTAAATAATCCAATTTCTATCCAATAAAATTCTTGATACTAAAGCAAGTTTAAACACATCAGTTCGAAAACTTAATTACCTTTACTATTTATGTTTAAAAATTGTTAGTGCTCTAAATGAAAAAAATATATATTAATACATAAATTAATAATTCAAGATACGTTAGATTTATTAAAAAAATTGTGTACTATCAAGTGAGTACACAATTTTTTTTAATAAATCTAACATTTATCTTGAATTATTAATTTATGTATTAATATATATTTTTTTTCATTTAGAGCACTAACAATTTTTAAACATAAATAGTAAAGGTAATTAAGTTTTCGAACTGATGTGTTTAAACTTGTTTTAGTATCAAGAATTTTATTGGATAGAAATTGGATTATTTAATTGAATAATGAATTGAAAGGCTATTTAAATGTTTCATCTGTTGTTTGAATGTGCTTTCTGATGAAGACTTGTTATTGTCGAAAACGTACAGATTGGTTTTTGGCGTTCTGTGGAATTTAATAAATACTATTCCAAGAAGGAATTGTGGTTTCTGACCTTTATTTGGACACTCATTGCAAGTCTCATTTGTGGTTTTGGTTGTTTTTTTGACTTGCTTCCATCTTTTGTATTGATTCTGGCAACAATGCCAGTCAGTGTTGCATCTGCATAAAGGACATTTAGTGCCTTGAGGAGGATAAAGACCTGGCTCCGAAACTGCATGAGTGAACACCGTTTAACAGGATTGGCACTCATGCATATACATGACGACATTGACATTGAGCAAGTCCCAAGAGATTTAAATCCGTGCAATGATCGGTGCATAAACTTATTTCTAGCATAATAGTGCACGACACTGAGATGCACAAAAGCGTTTTTTTGCTTGTGTGTGCAGCTGAGAGATTTTCTGACTCTTGTGTTTCCCTGCTGCTTGCAAAAGTTTTAGGTTTTTCACCATATTAGTTAACCAAGAGCAGAGCATTAATCAAGTGGCTTAAAGCAGTACTTGCATCCCAGGTTTATGACCCCCCCCCTTCCAGACTGATTTACAACTAGATTTAGATACTTTCTTCAGTAATTATTTTCTAACCACTTTTTCTTTTAAACCTGTACTGCACTCCATATATTACTAAAAAGCTTTACAATTTTCTGTTCCACTATACAGAAACATGCTTGACTACTGTATGTCAAAGTAGCTGCTTTTTTGCAGTTTTTTATTGTTAATAAGCAGAGCATCACAAACTAAACTACTGTTTGCATTCCTAGATATAGAACGATTAAAAAAAAATTAATATGATTATGCATTTTTTTTCTTATTTCAATGCTGCCAAGTGGTACTTACTGGCAACTTGTCTTGGGACTATTTGATAATGCCTTGGTATTTCTATTTAACTGGTATACATGCATGTGCCTTCGTATTTCTATTTAACTGGTATACGTGTGTGCTTGGGTGTGTGTGGGGTGCAACTTCATTGGAATGAAGTCTGCAAAATTTTAAATGAGAAGGTATTTTGTTTTTGACCCATAAAGATATGAAATGCTCAAGCTGCTTCATCATGCAAGTAATTACCATCCTGGCATATGGCTCACAAATGATCATTCAGGGACCAGCATTGTGAAAGGGGCGTGGCCTGGTCAGCAGTTTAAGGAAGTGTATGGACAGCAATGTGTAGATGTGGGTGTGGCTTGTGGGTGTGGCTTGTTGGGGGCAGCAGTCTAGGAGCTGTGAGTACAAATCTGAAAATCCTGGCTACACCCCTGTCTCAGCCCAAGTATCAATTAATATCTATATGTTATATAAAGCTATAGAAAAGATCTACTGAGTATATAAAAGAATAAAATAAATGGAACAGGCTGATAATTAATCACTTGATTTTCACTGAAACTGCTGTTGCTGAAAATTGTTTCTAAATCCTTGGATTTATAGCTTTGTGGGAATATGCCCAGAAAGAAAGAAAGAAAGAAAGGTGATGCAATAATCCGCTGTCTTACAACACTGGTATTTAAGTACAGATGCCATGGTTTAAGTCCAAATATTGTACAACAGCAGATTATTGCATCACCTTGCTTTCTGGACATATGCTTTTCTATTTTTGATTCTGTCTCTCTATTTTTTTACTATTAATGATGACAGTGTAACATAAAGAAAGTACAGTTCTGTAAATGAATTTACCATAACAGCAGACATTTGAATGGTCATTTCTATAGCAGCTGTAGATATATGGGTTATATCCTGCACAAAATATAACAGCCAGCCAGCTTCCAAAGATTCACGGCACCTTCTACAAGCCAAACCAACAGTCAGCTCAAGCTGGGCCAGGGTTGCCAGACATCCCTATTTGGACGGAACTTTCCCAAGATCAGCAGCCTGATCCCGAGTCCCGCACTGCCGGTTTAAATCCCGGGCAGCCTCCGCTTGTTTGTTTATTTTTTTGATTGGCCCATATACTGGCATACGGGCCAATCAGAGATCGCTAAACACATAGCTTCTTGTGTTTAATGCGGAACATCGCAGTTCTGCATTAAACAGAAGTAGCTCCATGTTTACCGATTTTTGATTGGCCCGTATACCGATATACGCCGGTAAAATCGCAAAACAGAGCTACTTCTGTTTAATGCGGAACTGCGATGTTTCGCATTAAACAGAAGCAGCTCCGTGTTTATTTATTTTTGATTGGCCCGGGCCAATCAAATAAAAAATAAACACAGAGCTACTTCTGTTTAATGCAGAACTCTGATATTCCGCATTAAAGACCCTGGTGTGGAAGACCTTTTTTTATTTATTTATTTTTTTAGTCTTCACTTACAGTGAAAGACCTTTTTTTTTTGTGTGTGCCCCCCACACCCCCCACTAAATATATATTCCAACTTTGAGATCGCATTACAGTGAGGAAAGGGCAAATATTCCAATCTTCACTGTACTGCAATCAAAGCACTTTGAGGCCCGGCATTTTCACTGTTTAGAGCGTTCATGATTTTAATCATTCGATGTCCTGATACATACCCTGATTTTCCAGTAGCAGGTTTTCTTGCCTCTATTAGCAACTGTCACACATCCTCAGTAAACAGGTCCCTAAAGGGAATTAGGACCCTATCATCCAGGCAGTCAAATGAAGTTGATTGGTGTTGGGATGTATCAAAAGCACTTGCTCTTGTGTGATTAGATCCACTCTGTAAGAAAGCTTGTAGTAATTGCCCTGGCCATTTCCAAAAAAAGGGATAATCAGGGTTGCCTGGGCCAGGAGGGAATCACCATGATAATCTTTCGGGATTCCTTCTGAATCTTCAGAAGTACATTGGATATTAATGGAAAGGGTAGACAAGCATACAGGAACATTCCTGTCCAAGGAAAGGAACAGAAAGGAAAGGAAAGGCATCAGTCTTCCAGGCCTTCTTGTATGGAAACCTGGAGCAGAATCTTGCCAGATAATTGTTCAGAGAGGAGGCAAAGAGGTCTACTTGAGGAACTTCCCACAGATAGATCAAATATTGGAAGACTCCTTGATCTACTTTCCATTTGTAAGGGTCTGCCATTGTCCTGTTCAGCTTGTCTAAAACACAATTTTGCACTGACAGAATGTAGGCTGCCTGTAGTGTGAGAGTGTGCTGTGAAGCTATATCCCAAGCTAACATGACTAGTCTGCAGAAGGGATCCAACCCAGTTCCCCCTTGCTTGCTGATGTACCACATGACTGTAGTATTGTCTGTAACAACTTGAAGAGGTTCTCAGGGACCAAAGATGATTCAGGGAGTTGAATGCCTTGGTCAGGGCAACCATCTCATTTATATTTAGGTGTTTGCACTTTTCCTTGGTGTCCCAAATGCCTTGCACTTTTATTACTCCTGAAACTACTCCACAAGGAAAATCCAAGGTGTCTGTGGTGACTGGTTGCTTTGGAACAGACATGGAGAAGGGGAGATCCGGGATTAGGTAAATTTGTTGTCTCCATGAAGTGATTTTTCTTCTGACAATATACAGCACTGGGATTTGAAAAGCCACAGGATGCTGGTGCAAGATGAAAGAAACTTCATATACCACTGTATCTTTCAAACAAGGAACCTTGCCAGGGGTACCATTAAAATCATACATGCCATGACACCCAAAATCCTGACATATCCACTCACAGTGACCAAAATTCATGTGGAAATTCTTAGAATCCTTAGAAACAGATCTAGATATAGATCTATTTTCTCTGTGGAAGAAAAGCTATTTGAACTGAGGTGTCTAGCTAACACCCCAGGATCAGCATCCGGGGTGAAGGAGTGAAAAAAGCCTTTTGAATGTTTTCGTGGAGCACCAGCTTGTGTTACAGATCTCTCACCCAAGTGAGAGATTCATGACACTTTGAAAAAGACTCTGCAAATATAAGCAAGTAATTTAAATATGGAAAAATGTGGATAACTAGTAGCCTGAAATGAGCTAGAACTGGATCTAATTTGCAAACTTTCTTGGTGCAGTGGATAGTCCAAGGGTAAGGCAGAGAACTGATAATGTGCTCCAGAAGCAGAAAACCTTAAGAAACTCCTGAACTCTGAATGCATACGGATGTAATGACAATTATCATTTAAATCTACTGTTACTGGGAAGATTGAAAGAGAAAGAAGAGGTAACAGATTGTGAAATGAAATCATTTTGAACATGAACACTATCACAAACAGGTTTAGGAAAGAAAGATCCAGAACTGGTCTCCAAGCATTTTCTTTTTTTGGCACTAAATACATCCTGAAATAAAAACCTCTTCCCCACCTGGGAAAGAGGAAATGTTTTTTTTTCTCCCTGGGAGAGCACATTATAGACAGGTGGAACTTCTATAAATTCCTTACATAATAACAGCTCATAGTATTTTTTGAGGGACTGAGAAACCTCAGTGTTTCCCCAATGAAAACATTGGCACATTCTGAAAGTATTCTCAGAGAAAGGGAAACCCCCACAAGGAAAATCAGAAAATGAGCTCTCCTCTGAGTCTGAGTCTTTACATTACCAGACCTATACAGCAAAATAAAAAAATTTTGCATAGAAACATTTTTTAAATGTTAGTATTTTTCGAAAGGGAACTTATCTGCTCAGCAAATGAACAGCACAAGCCGACTGTCGATTCTCAGAGGAGTGCACTCTTTCGGCAAGAAGGCTCCGAAGAGCTTGGTGCTTAAACCAATCTATTTAGGCAGCTTATCTCGAGCTTTGAAAGCTGTTATGCTGCTATGCAAGGTAAAAGGTACAGTTGTGTACACTTACCATAAATGTAGATGTTCGAGTATATTCACTGTTGCAGTCATTATATTTGGGTAATCTGCTCGCAGGTTGCCCTCAGTCAGCCTGATTAACAAAGTCTAGGGTTCTGCGTTGGTTGCTGTCCTTTCTTCCATGACGTCAGGTTGTCAGGGGTATAAAATATGCAGCTGATGCCATTAAATCAGTTTTTCTTGCCCCAGATGTCAGGTGCCCCCCTAATGGGGAGCAAATAAACATAAAACGCAAAGGTATACCTCCAACAAAAAGCAAATACACCAAAAAAAGCTTTTAAGCATAGTAAAAGAAAGTAGAGGTATAGTCAGAAAAAGTTAGAGGGCTGGAGGGAGGGAGGAAACATTCAAGAGGTACTTAAAGCTGTAACAGCGAGACTGGTTACACCTAGTGTGGTTCCCCCCGCATCTTCTGGTATCCATGGTACAGTCCAGAGGCAAGTGACTGAAGTTACCAATGCTATGGGAGTAGCTGAACTTTTAAACACTCCTTCTGTTTTTTGTGAGGATAATGGGGGATCCTCTATACCATGCCATCAGCCCGCGTTACCTTCTGGTGCTCCGTTGGACCCATTACCTTTCCTGGAATGGGTCAATTCAAAACCGGCCTTCTCTATTTCGGGGCATATACGGAGCAATTCCATAGATAGTTTTTCTTTCAACGACAACTTACGCTTTTTGGAGGACACACTTTACAGGTACAAGAATCTTGTACTTGATAACATGTATTTAACTGAGTGTGTCAACAAAAGCATTGTACCGAAGGGTTTAAGGGTACACAAGTATCCAAACCATGTCATATGTGGTAGTGAATTTTATAATGACTTAATCAAAGCTTTTGATAGATGTGGCCTTGACATAGTGCGGGCCATTATTAAAAGGAATGAAAGTGAAATTCAGGTTTTATCTGAGCAGATTTTTAAGTGTAATGAGCATATTACTGGTGACTTACTGTTTGCAGTTGAATCCTACAATTTAAAATATCAGGAGGTTCGTAAACACATTGACAAGCATTGTGATATTGTAATAAAAAAGAAGTATAACAAACTTAAGAGAGACCTAAGAGAGTACAGGGAAGGTAGACAATACCCTAACTCACCTCAAGTTAGAGGAACACACTTAAACAACCTACAGTCCAGGGGAGAGCCTGTCTATAGAGATCAACCTACTTCCCCTACACTTGTTGAGGAAGAAGGTATTGACCCTATGGATGAGCAGGCTCAAGCCAATGAAGATTTTTTACCCAGGAGATCAGAGCGCATTCGGAATCAGCAAGGGGGGCTTCCATACCCAGTATATCCGATTTTTGCGCAGGGGAGGGAAAATCGAGTACAGGGGTGGAAAAGGAACAGGAACCAGGAATGGCAATAACTAGTGGTATTTCCATTAGTAACATTGGCATGTATCAGTGTTTTAGTAAGAATGGTTATCATATTTACAACTATAGTGATGTCCCGGTTACCAATATTTGTTTGACTTGTTTACTAAGGGATTTAAGTTTGTTCCGACAAGAGGTAGCCATTTAGTAAACACTATTCTAGATCTAAAAATGTTCATTCGTAAATTGAACCTTGAACACCTGTTTGGTAGTACTCCAGTGGCTCCCAGTTTATTACTTAAGAAGTCTAGTACCTTTTATCCACCCTTGCACCCTCAGCTAAGTAATCTAGAAACTAGAATAGAAAAACAAATTCATCAGGAATTATCCCAGGTTAATTTTGAAAACAATTTAAGTTATGAAGAAAGTAACATATTATACGACTTAGCACACAACTATTCCTTGAGGGTTATGCAACCCGACAAGGGTGGGGGTACTGTTTTTATGAGTCAGATTTTGTACGAAAGTAAAATGAATGACATTTTGTATGACACCAACAAATATTCCTTGACTTCTATTAATGAGATATTCCTTTCATACCAAAAGATTGACCTGGCAATCAAGGACTTACTTGACCAGGAGGTCATTGAATTTGATATTTATTCTTTTAGAAACTCCTTCCCCTAAGGTGCCTACCATATTTGGGGTACCTAAAGTACACAAATGTGTCGAGGATCCACCTTTACTACCTATAGTGGCAGCACAGGGTTCTAAGACCCATTCCATCTCCAAATTTCTAGATTGGAAACTTAAACAGATTTGGGGGAAGGAATCCCATTTGCAAAAGGACTCCTGCGAATTCCTACGCAAGGTTACTCCAGATCTATACAGACCAAACCTTATCTATTTGACTATAGATGTGGTAGACCTGTTTTCCGTAATTCCTACGGAAACAGGGTTGGAATGGATTGAGGAGGCCCTTTGGGAATGCCCAGGAATTTCACACAATGACGTCATCATGATTACTGGTCTCTTGGAGTTAGTATTGAAAAACAATTTTGTGTTTTATGGTGGTGAATATTTCCAACAGACCAGTGGGATATCTATGGGAGCAAATTGTGCTCCAACCTACGCTGACATCATCATGGCAGTTTGGGAGAAAAAATTCATTCACAACAGTGATTTTGCAAGTAACTGGATTCACTACTCAAGGTTCCTGGATGATATTTGCATCTTCTGGATTGGCCCTACCGACACCATAGATTCATTCCTTTCTTACATCAACACTACTACTACATTCTTAAAGTTTACACACCAGATTTTTGAAAAAAACAGTTAATTATCTGGACGTTACTATCAGTAAAAGTTCATTTTTTTTTCCTTAGTTCACCCTGGCTGCTGTGCGTTCCTGCCTCTGGAGACTTGTAAAAGTCTTTTCTGCCTAGTGACCACCTGTAGGTCTGGGATTTGAGTACCCTGCCTAAGTCTCCCGCCACTTACCCTACCTAGGGACCAATTCTTAACAATTTTGGAAAAGCCTCTTCCCTTAAAGATGCAAGAAAGTATGTCCTTCAGCTCTTCAAGCTCTTCTGCCTAGTGACCACCTGTAGGTCTGGGATTTGAGTACCCTGCCTAAGTCTCCCGCCACTTACCCTACCTAGGGACCAATTTTTAACAATTTTGGAAAAGCCTCTTCCCTTAAAGACGCAAGAAACTCTTCTGCCTAGTGACCACCTGTAGGTCTGGGATTTGAGTACCCTGCCTAAGTCTCCCGCCACTTACCCTACCTAGGGACCAATTTTTAACAATTTTGGAAAAGCCTCTTCCCTTAAAGACGCAAGAAACTCTTCTGCCTAGTGACCACCTGTAGGTCTGGGATTTGAGTACCCTGCCTAAGTCTCCCGCCACTTACCCTACCTAGGGACCAATTTTTAACAATTTTGGAAAAGCCTCTTCCCTTAAAGACGCAAGAAACTCTTCTGCCTAGTGACCACCTGTAGGTCTGGGATTTGAGTACCCTGCCTAAGTCTCCCGCCACTTACCCTACCTAGGGACCAATTTTTAACAATTTTGGAAAAGCCTCTTCCCTTAAAGACGCAAGAAACTCTTCTGCCTAGTGACCACCTGTAGGTCTGGGATTTGAGTACCCTGCCTAAGTCTCCTGCCTCTTACCCTACCTAGGGACCAATTTTTAACAATTTTGGAAAAGCCTCTTCCCTTAAAGACGCAAGAAAGTATGTCCTTCAGCTCTTCAAGCTCTTCTGCCTAGTGACCACCTGTAGGTCTGGGATTTGAGTACCCTGCCTAAGTCTCCCGCCACTTACCCTACCTAGGGACCAATTTTTAACAATTTTGGAAAAGCCTCTTCCCTTAAAGACGCAAGAAACTCTTCTGCCTAGTGACCACCTGTAGGTCTGGGATTTGAGTACCCTGCCTAAGTCTCCCGCCACTTACCCTACCTAGGGACCAATTTTTAACAATTTTGGAAAAGCCTCTTCCCTTAAAGACGCAAGAAACTCTTCTGCCTAGTGACCACCTGTAGGTCTGGGATTTGAGTACCCTGCCTAAGTCTCCCGCCACTTACCCTACCTAGGGACCAATTTTTAACAATTTTGGAAAAGCCTCTTCCCTTAAAGATGCAAGAAACTCTTCTGCCTAGTGACCACCTGTAGGTCTGGGATTTGAGTACCCTGCCTAAGTCTCCCGCCACTTACCCTACCTAGGGACCAATTTTTAACAATTTTGGAAAAGCCTCTTCCCTTAAAGACGCAAGAAACTCTTCTGCCTAGTGACCACCTGTAGGTCTGGGATTTGAGTACCCTGCCTAAGTCTCCCGCCACTTACCCTACCTAGGGACCAATTTTTAACAATTTTGGAAAAGCCTCTTCCCTTAAAGACGCAAGAAAGTATGTCCTTCAGCTCTTCAAGGTTTCTCAACATTGTGTATGCTTTTCTTAGCCTCAGCTATTGTTAATCTCAAAGCAAGTTCTGCCAGCAGCCAACCTTAGCTTCTCCCCTCCCCGACCACCAGCAACCTTTAGTAACTCCTTTTTCCTGACTCTCTCCACGTCCACTAGCCCAGACAGTAACCCTGGTAGCATTTACCTGCTGAGTCCACTAGGTGGCTCCCTACTACCACAATTGCTTATCCTTGCAAACTTTTCTTTCCACATACTAAGTCCTATATTTCCCACTATTCTGCTACCCTTTTTGTGTTTTCCACCCTTTTCCTTTCTCTGCCTTTCTCAGCCCTGCCCCACTTAGTCCTCACTCTCCTAGTATTCCTCTTTCTCCTCGGATTACTTACCTGTCCTATCAGCAACTTCTGATTGTTTTCCACTCAACCTCTCTTCTTTGGCTCTAAACTCTTGTCCTTATCTAACCATCCAACCTTAGCCCACTCTCCCTCTTTTTTTATTCACCTTCCCCCTACTTCACCTCTCACTTTATCCCTACACTTACTCTACACGACTCTTAAATTCCCTCTCACTATCTGGCATACTACTCCTTTGGCTTATTTCTAATTGCCTCCCTTTACCTTATAACAGCTACCTAGTTTCCGTTTATTTTTTCCTCTCTCTGCCTACCCCCTGCCCCTCCCCTTTCCACTCTCCAATCCCATCTCCTCTCTAAAGCTATAAATACACCTGTATGGCTTCGCGCCAACTCTTTTCCCTTAGTTCACCCTGGCTGCTGTGCGTTCCTGCCTCTGGAGACTTGTAAATGTGTAAGTTGAATGCTGCAAACAACTCTTGTTATTGAACAGTGCTTAGCGTACGTCTTGCTAGATTTAAACGCTTCTCACTTATCGCCAGTTATTTTTCTGTTACTGTCAACAACTCCTGGTATTGCACTGTGTTTTAGCGTACTTATTGTATGACCTAAACGGTTTTTGTTTATCGCCAGTTTTTTATTACTTAATGACAGTGTTATTTACTCGGCTGATGGTCCGTGCCCTTATGTTTTTTCTGTATAACCTATCCTAACCATAAGGCTTGTGAGCGAGTATGTTTTGAAGTGCTTTTTGCATTTTGGCGAGTATGTCTTTAACTGATTTTTGAATTTCTCTGCTCGCACCTATTCTAGCCTTTACTGCCTAGCTGGATAGAAATGAATTAAAGCTTGAACGCTTTCATTATCATTGTATTGTAAGGCAGGTATGCGAGTGCGCTTTTGAAATGATGGTAGCGTTTTACTGCTTGCACCTGGTGTAGCGATATACGACATTAGCTGGTTAAAACTACATCTAAGCCTGTATGCTCGCTTTGCTTATGTATATAAAGCAGTTGTATTGGCTTGCTATATGGGGTACCTTAGCGATCCCTAGCAAACTCTCCCTGACTCACTGTGAGAAAGTTGCGTGTTCTTTTTAAACTGCCTGACGCGCTAACTTTGAGTATGACTGACTCCTATTAGGATAGCTGCATGTTCTTCTAGTATTCCCCGACATGCTAGCTTGAGGGTACCTATCGCACATACTCTCCTCTCTTTTCTTCGCGCGCTAGGTTCCTAGCGTGTTTTTTCTCCCAGTGCTCTACCTACTTAATCCCTCCATTATTCTTACCAACTATAGCACGTGGGGATATCAGTACTCCATCTGCTTTCCTCGCCTCAACTACTTTCCCTAGCCCATTAGAGTGTCTAACATATTTAATATGAGCTTCGTTTTCAGAATCAACAGGTTTTAATGTCCTTATTCTTACCGAAGCAGTACTAACGTTTCTGTTCTTAAATCCTCTCCTACCCTTACTAAACTGACTCGTGCTTCCCCGCGCTTATTTTAGGCGGGTGTAGCACACTTTCCTCTGCCCTAACTAGAATACTAGCTTAAGTCCAACGCCTAGGAGGCTCTACTCCTTCCTCCCCTACACATTTCTCATACAGATACTCTCCCAGCTTATGTTATTTAATTGCTTATTTTAGGCGAACATGCCTGTATATTGTATTTACTATAGTAATTAGCGGAGTTTGACCACTGTAGCGTTTGTAGATCTGTCTACTGATTTCCTTCAGGAATATAGATGTATTTGTGTTATCCTGCACTGATTACTCAGCATAATTGACACATGGCTGAATGATTTACGTGTTTGTTATTATCTTTGAGTATTTTACTTGCTTTTTTACAGTTTTTGTTGCTCTATATTTAACCCTCTTTTTTACAGTTTTTGTTGCTCTATATTTAACCCTCTTTTTTCTCCCTTCCATTTCTTAGCTCTTCTGCCTAGTGACCACCTGTAGGTCTGGGATTTGAGTACCCTGCCTAAGTCTCCCGCCACTTACCCTACCTAGGGACCAACTCATAACAATTTTGGAAAAGCCTCTTCCCATAAAGACGCAAGAAAGTATGTCCTTCAGCTTTTCAAGGTTTCTCAACATTGAGTAAGCTTTTCTTAGCCTCAGCTATTGTTAATCTCAAAGCAAGTTCTGCCAGCAGCCAACCTTAGCTTCTCCCTCCCGACCACCAGCAACCTTTAGTAACTCCTTTTCCTGACTCTCCACGTCCACTAGCCCAGACAGTAACCCTGGTAGCATTTACCTGCTGAGTCCACTAGGTGGCTCCCTACTACCACAATTGCTTATCCTTGCAAACTTTTCTTTCCACATACTAAGTCCTATATTTCCCACTATTCTGCTACCCTTTTTGTGTTTTCCACCCTCTTCCTTTCTCTGCCTTTCTCAGCCTTGCCCCACTTAGTCCTCACTCTCCTAGTATTCCTCTTTCTCCTCGGATTACTTACCTGTCCTATCAGCAACTTCTGATTGTTTTCCACTCAACCTCTCTTCTTTGGCTAGATGTATTTGTGTTATCCTGCACTGATTACTCAGCATAATTGACACATGGCTGAATGATTTACATGTTTGTTGTTATCTTTGGGTATTGTACTTGCTTTTTTACATTTTTTGTTGCACTATATTTAACCTTTTTTTACAGTTTTTGTTGCTCTATATTTAACCCTCTTTTTTCTCCCTTCCATTTCTTAGCTCTTCTGCCTAGTGACCACCTGTAGGTCTGGGATTTGAGTACCCTGCCTAAGTCTCCCGCCACTTACCCTACCTAGGCACCAATTCTTAACAATTTTGGAAAAGCCTCTTCCCTTAAAGACGCAAGAAAGTATGTCCTTCAGCTCTTCAAGGTTTCTCAACATTGTGTATGCTTTTCTTAGCCTCAGCTATTGTTAATCTCAAAGCAAGTTCTGCCAGCAGCCAACCTTAGCTTCTCCCCTCCCCGACCACCAGCAACCTTTAGTAACTCCTTTTTCCTGACTCTCTCCACGTCCACTAGCCCAGACAGTAACCCTGGTAGCATTTACCTGCTGAGTCCACTAGGTGGCTCCCTACTATCACAATTGCTTATCCTTGCAAACTTTTCTTTCCACATACCAAGTCCTATATTTCCCACTATTCTGCTACCCTTTTTGTGTTTTCCACCCTCTTCCTTTCTCTGCCTTTCTCAGCCTTGCCCCACTTAGTCCTCACTCTCCTAGTATTCCTCTTTCTCCTCGGATTACTTACCTGTCCTATCAGCAACTTCTGATTGTTTTCCACTCAACCTCTCTTCTTTGGCTAGATGTATTTGTGTTATCCTGCACTGATTACTCAGCATAATTGACACATGGCTGAATTTTTTACATGTTTGTTGTTATCTTTGGGTATTGTACTTGCTTTTTTACAGTTTTTGTTGCTCTATATTTAACCTTTTTTACAGTTTTTGTTGCTCTATATTTAACCCTCTTTTTTCTCCCTTCCATTTCTTAGCTCTTCTGCCTAGTGACCACCTGTAGGTCTGGGATTTGAGTACCCTGCCTAAGTCTCCCGCCACTTACCCTACCTAGGGACCAATTCTTAACAATTTTGGAAAAGCCTCTTCCCTTAAAGACGCAAGAAAGTATGTCCTTCAGCTCTTCAAGGTTTCTCAACATTGTGTATGCTTTTCTTAGCCTCAGCTATTGTTAATCTCAAAGCAAGTTCTGCCAGCAGCCAACCTTAGCTTCTCCTCCCCGACCACCAGCAACCTTTAGTAACTCCTTTTCCTGACTCTCTCCACGTCCACTAGCCCAGACAGTAACCCTGGTAGCATTTACCTGCTGAGTCCACTAGGTGGCTCCCTACTACCACAATTGCTTATCCTTGCAAACTTTTCTTTCCACATACTAAGTCCTATATTTCCCACTATTCTGCTACCCTTTTTGTGTTTTCCACCCTCTTCCTTTCTCTGCCTTTCTCAGCCTTGCCCCACTTAGTCCTCACTCTCCTAGTATTCCTCTTTCTCCTCGGATTACTTACCTGTCCTATCAGCAACTTCTGATTGTTTTCCACTCAACCTCTCTTCTTTGGCTAGATGTATTTGTGTTATCCTGCACTGATTACTCAGCATAATTGACACATGGCTGAATGATTTACATGTTTGTTGTTATCTTTGGGTATTGTACTTGCTTTTTTACAGTTTTTGTTGCTCTATATTTAACCTTTTTTACAGTTTTTGTTGCTCTATATTTAACCCTCTTTTTTCTCCCTTCCATTTCTTAGCTCTTCTGCCTAGTGACCACCTGTAGGTCTGGGATTTGAGTACCCTGCCTAAGTCTCCCGCCACTTACCCTACCTAGGGACCAATTCTTAACAATTCTGGAAAAGCCTCTTCCCTTAAAGACGCAAGAAAGTATGTCCTTCAGCTCTTCAAGGTTTCTCAACATTGTGTATGCTTTTCTTAGCCTCAGCTATTGTTAATCTCAAAGCAAGTTCTGCCAGCAGCCAACCTTAGCTTCTCCCCTCCCCGACCACCAGCAACCTTTAGTAACTCCTTTTCCTGACTCTCTCCACGTCCACTAGCCCAGACAGTAACCCTGGTAGCATTTACCTGCTGAGTCCACTAGGTGGCTCCCTACTACCACAATTGCTTATCCTTGCAAACTTTTCTTTCCACATACTAAGTCCTATATTTCCCACTATTCTGCTACCCTTTTTGTGTTTTCCACCCTCTTCCTTTCTCTGCCTTTCTCAGCCTTGCCCCACTTAGTCCTCACTCTCCTAGTATTCCTCTTTCTCCTCGGATTACTTACCTGTCCTATCAGCAACTTCTGATTGTTTTCCACTCAACCTCTTCTTTGGCTAGATGTATTTGTGTTATCCTGCACTGATTACTCAGCATAATTGACACATGGCTGAATGATTTACATGTTTGTTGTTATCTTTGGGTATTGTACTTGCTTTTTACATTTTTGTTGCTCTATATTTAACCTTTTTACAGTTTTTGTTGCTCTATATTTAACCCTCTTTTTTCTCCCTTCCATTTCTTAGCTCTTCTGCCTAGTGACCACCTGTAGGTCTGGGATTTGAGTACCCTGCCTAAGTCTCCGCCACTTACCCTACCTAGGGACCAATTCTTAACAATTTTGGAAAAGCCTCTTCCCTTAAAGACGCAAGAAAGTATGTCCTTCAGCTCTTCAAGGTTTCTCAACATTGTGTATGCTTTTCTTAGCCTCAGCTATTGTTAATCTCAAAGCAAGTTCTGCCAGCAGCCAACCTTAGCTTCTCCCTCCCCGACCACCAGCAACCTTTAGTAACTCCTTTTTCCTGACTCTCTCCACGTCCACTAGCCCAGACAGTAACCCTGGTAGCATTTACCTGCTGAGTCCACTAGGTGGCTCCCTACTACCACAATTGCTTATCCTTGCAAACTTTTCTTTCCACATACTAAGTCCTATATTTCCCACTATTCTGCTACCCTTTTTGTGTTTTCCACCCTCTTCCTTTCTCTGCCTTTCTCAGCCTTGCCCCACTTAGTCCTCACTCTCCTAGTATTCCTCTTTCTCCTCGGATTACTTACCTGTCCTATCAGCAACTTCTGATTGTTTTCCACTCAACCTCTCTTCTTTGGCTAGATGTATTTGTGTTATCCTGCACTGATTACTCAGCATAATTGACACATGGCTGAATGATTTACATGTTTGTTGTTATCTTTGGGTATTGTACTTGCTTTTTTACATTTTTTGTTGCTCTATATTTAACCTTTTTTTACAGTTTTTGTTGCTCTATATTTAACCCTCTTTTTTCTCCCTTCCATTTCTTAGCTCTTCTGCCTAGTGACCACCTGTAGGTCTGGGATTTGAGTACCCTGCCTAAGTCTCCCGCCACTTACCCTACCTAGGGACCAATTCTTAACAATTTTGGAAAAGCCTCTTCCCTTAAAGACGCAAGAAAGTATGTCCTTCAGCTCTTCAAGGTTTCTCAACATTGTGTATGCTTTTCTTAGCCTCAGCTATTGTTAATCTCAAAGCAAGTTCTGCCAGCAGCCAACCTTAGCTTCTCCCCTCCCCGACCACCAGCAACCTTTAGTAACTCCTTTTTCCTGACTCTCTCCACGTCCACTAGCCCAGACAGTAACCCTGGTAGCATTTACCTGCTGAGTCCACTAGGTGGCTCCCTACTACCACAATTGCTTATCCTTGCAAACTTTTCTTTCCACATACTAAGTCCTATATTTCCCACTATTCTGCTACCCTTTTTGTGTTTTCCACCCTCTTCCTTTCTCTGCCTTTCTCAGCCTTGCCCCACTTAGTCCTCACTCCTAGTATTCCTCTTTCTCCTCGGATTACTTACCTGTCCTATCAGCAACTTCTGATTGTTTTCCACTCAACCTCTCTTCTTTGGCTAGATGTATTTGTGTTATCCTGCACTGATTACTCAGCATAATTGACACATGGCTGAATGATTTACATGTTTGTTGTTATCTTTGGGTATTGTACTTGCTTTTACAGTTTTTGTTGCTCTATATTTAACCTTTTTACAGTTTTTGTTGCTCTATATTTAACCCTCTTTTTCTCCCTTCCATTTCTTAGCTCTTCTGCCTAGTGACCACCTGTAGGTCTGGGATTTGAGTACCCTGCCTAAGTCTCCGCCACTTACCCTACCTAGGGACCAATTCTTAACAATTTTGGAAAAGCCTCTTCCCTTAAAGACGCAAGAAAGTATGTCCTTCAGCTCTTCAAGGTTTCTCAACATTGTGTATGCTTTTCTTAGCCTCAGCTATTGTTAATCTCAAAGCAAGTTCTGCCAGCAGCCAACCTTAGCTTCTCCCTCCCCGACCACCAGCAACCTTTAGTAACTCCTTTTTCCTGACTCTCTCCACGTCCACTAGCCCAGACAGTAACCCTGGTAGCATTTACCTGCTGAGTCCACTAGGTGGCTCCCTACTACCACAATTGCTTATCCTTGCAAACTTTTCTTTCCACATACTAAGTCCTATATTTCCCACTATTCTGCTACCCTTTTTGTGTTTTCCACCCTCTTCCTTTCTCTGCCTTTCTCAGCCTTGCCCCACTTAGTCCTCACTCTCCTAGTATTCCTCTTTCTCCTCGGATTACTTACCTGTCCTATCAGCAACTTCTGATTGTTTTCCACTCAACCTCTCTTCTTTGGCTAGATGTATTTGTGTTATCCTGCACTGATTACTCAGCATAATTGACACATGGCTGAATGATTTACATGTTTGTTGTTATCTTTGGGTATTGTACTTGCTTTTTTACATTTTTTGTTGCTCTATATTTAACCTTTTTTTACAGTTTTGTTGCTCTATATTTAACCCTCTTTTTTCCTTCCATTTCTTAGCTCTTCTGCCTAGTGACCACCTGTAGGTCTGGGATTTGAGTACCCTGCCTAAGTCTCCCGCCACTTACCCTACCTAGGGACCAATTCTTAACAATTTTGGAAAAGCCTCTTCCCTTAAAGACGCAAGAAAGTATGTCCTTCAGCTCTTCAAGGTTTCTCAACATTGTGTATGCTTTTCTTAGCCTCAGCTATTGTTAATCTCAAAGCAAGTTCTGCCAGCAGCCAACCTTAGCTTCTCCCTCCCCGACCACCAGCAACCTTTAGTAACTCCTTTTTCCTGACTCTCTCCACGTCCACTAGCCCAGACAGTAACCCTGGTAGCATTTACCTGCTGAGTCCACTAGGTGGCTCCCTACTACCACAATTGCTTATCCTTGCAAACTTTTCTTTCCACATACTAAGTCCTATATTTCCCACTATTCTGCTACCCTTTTTGTGTTTTCCACCCTCTTCCTTTCTCTGCCTTTCTCAGCCTTGCCCCACTTAGTCCTCACTCTCCTAGTATTCCTCTTTCTCCTCGGATTACTTACCTGTCCTATCAGCAACTTCTGATTGTTTTCCACTCAACCTCTCTTCTTTGGCTAGATGTATTTGTGTTATCCTGCACTGATTACTCAGCATAATTGACACGGCTGAATGATTTACATGTTTGTTGTTATCTTTGGGTATTGTACTTGCTTTTTACAGTTTTTGTTGCTTTATATTTAACCTTTTTACAGTTTTGTTGCTCTATATTTAACCCTCTTTTTCTCCCTTCCATTTCTTAGCTCTTCTGCCTAGTGACCACCTGTAGGTCTGGGATTTGAGTACCCTGCCTAAGTCTCCCGCCACTTACCCTACCTAGGGACCAATTCTTAACAATTTTGGAAAAGCCTCTTCCCTTAAAGACGCAAGAAAGTATGTCCTTCAGCTCTTCAAGGTTTCTCAACATTGTGTATGCTTTTCTTAGCCTCAGCTATTGTTAATCTCAAAGCAAGTTCTGCCAGCAGCCAACCTTAGCTTCACCCTCCCGACCACCAGCAACCTTTAGTAACTCCTTTTCCTGACTCTCTCCACGTCCACTAGCCCAGACAGTAACCCTGGTAGCATTTACCTGCTGAGTCCACTAGGTGGCTCCCTACTACCACAATTGCTTATCCTTGCAAACTTTTCTTTCCACATACTAAGTCCTATATTTCCCACTATTCTGCTACCCTTTTTGTGTTTTCCACCCTCTTCCTTTCTCTGCCTTTCTCAGCCTTGCCCCACTTAGTCCTCACTCTCCTAGTATTCCTCTTTCTCCTCGGATTACTTACCTGTCCTATCAGCAACTTCTGATTGTTTTCCACTCAACCTCTCTTCTTTGGCTAGATGTATTTGTGTTATCCTGCACTGATTACTCAGCATAATTGACACACGGCTGAATGATTTACATGTTTGTTGTTATCTTTGGGTATTGTACTTGCTTTTTTACAGTTTTGTTGCTCTATATTTAACCTTTTTTTACAGTTTTTGTTGCTCTATATTTAACCCTCTTTTTTCTCCCTTCCATTTCTTAGCTCTTCTGCCTAGTGACCACCTGTAGGTCTGGGATTTGAGTACCCTGCCTAAGTCTCCCGCCACTTACCCTACCTAGGGACCAATTCTTAACAATTTTGGAAAAGCCTCTTCCCTTAAAGACGCAAGAAAGTATGTCCTTCAGCTCTTCAAGGTTTCTCAACATTGTGTATGCTTTTCTTAGCCTCAGCTATTGTTAATCTCAAAGCAAGTTCTGCCAGCAGCCAACCTTAGCTTCTCCCCTCCCCGACCACCAGCAACCTTTAGTAACTCCTTTTTCCTGACTCTCTCCACGTCCACTAGCCCAGACAGTAACCCTGGTAGCATTTACCTGCTGAGTCCACTAGGTGGCTCCCTACTACCACAATTGCTTATCCTTGCAAACTTTTCTTTCCACATACTAAGTCCTATATTTCCCACTATTCTGCTACCTTTTGTGTTTTCCACCTCTTCCTTTCTCTGCCTTTCTCAGCCTTGCCCCACTTAGTCCTCACTCTCCTAGTATTCCTCTTTCTCCTCGGATTACTTACCTGTCCTATCAGCAACTTCTGATTGTTTTCCACTCAACCTCTCTTCTTTGGCTAGATGTATTTGTGTTATCCTGCACTGATTACTCAGCATAATTGACACACGGCTGAATGATTTACATGTTTGTTGTTATCTTTGGGTATTGTACTTGCTTTTTTACAGTTTTTGTTGCTCTATATTTAACCTTTTTTTACAGTTTTTGTTGCTCTATATTTAACCCTCTTTTTTTCTCCCTTCCATTTCTTAGCTCTTCTGCCTAGTGACCACCTGTAGGTCTGGGATTTGAGTACCCTGCCTAAGTCTCCCGCCACTTACCCTACCTAGGGACCAATTCTTAACAATTTTGGAAAAGCCTCTTCCCTTAAAGACGCAAGAAAGTATGTCCTTCAGCTCTTCAAGGTTTCTCAACATTGTGTATGCTTTTCTTAGCCTCAGCTATTGTTAATCTCAAAGCAAGTTCTGCCAGCAGCCAACCTTAGCTTCTCCCCTCCCCGACCACCAGCAACCTTTAGTAACTCCTCTTTCCTGACTCTCTCCACGTCCACTAGCCCAGACAGTAACCCTGGTAGCATTTACCTGCTGAGTCCACTAGGTGGCTCCCTACTACCACAATTGCTTATCCTTGCAAACTTTTCTTTCCACATACTAAGTCCTATATTTCCCACTATTCTGCTACCCTTTTTGTGTTTTCCACCCTCTTCCTTTCTCTGCCTTTCTCAGCCTTGCCCCACTTAGTCCTCACTCTCCTAGTATTCCTCTTTCTCCTCGGATTACTTACCTGTCCTATCAGCAACTTCTGATTGTTTTCCACTCAACCTCTCTTCTTTGGCTAGATGTATTTGTGTTATCCTGCACTGATTACTCAGCATAATTGACACACGGCTGAATGATTTACATGTTTGTTGTTATCTTTGGGTATTGTACTTGCTTTTTTACAGTTTTTGTTGCTCTATATTTAACCTTTTTACAGTTTTTGTTGCTCTATATTTAACCCTCTTTTTCTCCCTTCCATTTCTTAGCTCTTCTGCCTAGTGACCACCTGTAGGTCTGGGATTTGAGTACCCTGCCTAAATCTCCACACACTTACCCTACCTAGGGACCAATTCTTAACAATTTTGGAAAAGCCTCTTCCCTTAAAGACAGAAAGTATGTCCTTCAGCTCTTCAAGGTTTCTCAACATTGTGTATGCTTTTCTTAGCCTCAGCTATTGTTAATCTCAAAGCAAGTTCTGCCAGCAGCCAACCTTAGCTTCTCCCTCCCGACCACCAGCAACCTTTAGTAACTCCTTTTTCCTGACTCTCCACGTCCACTAGCCCAGACAGTAACCCTGGTAGCATTTACCTGCTGAGTCCACTAGGTGGCTCCCTACTACCACAATTGCTTATCCTTGCAAACTTTTCTTTCCACATACTAAGTCCTATATTTCCCACTATTCTGCTACCCTTTTTGTGTTTTCCACCCTCTTCCTTTCTCTGCCTTTCTCAGCCTTGCCCCACTTAGTCCTCACTCTCCTAGTATTCCTCTTTCTCCTCGGATTACTTACCTGTCCTATCAGCAACTTCTGATTGTTTTCCACTCAACCTCTCTTCTTTGGCTAGATGTATTTGTGTTATCCTGCACTGATTACTCAGCATAATTGACACGGCTGAATGATTTACATGTTTGTTGTTATCTTTGGGTATTGTACTTGCTTTTTACATTTTTTGTTGCTCTATATTTAACCTTTTTACAGTTTTTGTTGCTCGATATTTAACCCTCTTTTTTCTCCCTTCCATTTCTTAGCTCTTCTGCCTAGTGACCACCTGTAGGTCTGGGATTTGAGTACCCTGCCTAAGTCTCCGCCACTTACCCTACCTAGGGACCAATTCTTAACAATTTTGGAAAAGCCTCTTCCCTTAAAGACGCAAGAAAGTATGTCCTTCAGCTCTTCAAGGTTTCTCAACATTGTGTATGCTTTTCTTAGCCTCAGCTATTGTTAATCTCAAAGCAAGTTCTGCCAGCAGCCAACCTTAGCTTCTCCCTCCCGACCACCAGCAACCTTTAGTAACTCCTTTTCCTGACTCTCCACGTCCACTAGCCCAGACAGTAACCCTGGTAGCATTTACCTGCTGAGTCCACTAGGTGGCTCCCTACTACCACAATTGCTTATCCTTGCAAACTTTTCTTTCCACATACTAAGTCCTATATTTCCCACTATTCTGCTACCCTTTTTGTGTTTTCCACCCTCTTCCTTTCTCTGCCTTTCTCAGCCTTGCCCCACTTAGTCATCACTCTCCTAGTATTCCTCTTTCTCCTCGGATTACTTACCTGTCCTATCAGCAACTTCTGATTGTTTTCCACTCAACCTCTCTTCTTTGGCTAGATGTATTTGTGTTATCCTGCACTGATTACTCAGCATAATTGACACACGGCTGAATGATTTACATGTTTGTTGTTATCTTTGGGTATTGTACTTGCTTTTTTACAGTTTTTGTTGCTCTATATTTAACCTTTTTTTACAGTTTTGTTTGCTCTATATTTAACCCTCTTTTTCTCCCTTCCATTTCTTAGCTCTTCTGCCTAGTGACCACCTGTAGGTCTGGGATTTGAGTACCCTGCCTAAGTCTCCCGCCACTTACCCTACCTAGGGACCAATTCTTAACAATTTTGGATAGGCCTCTTCCCTTAAAGAGCAAAGAAAGTATGTCCTTCAGCTCTTCAAGGTTTCTCAACATTGTGTATGCTTTTCTTAGCCTCAGCTATTGTTAATCTCAAAGCAAGTTCTGCCAGCAGCCAACCTTAGCTTCTCCCCTCCCCGACCACCAGCAACCTTTAGTAACTCCTTTTTCCTGACTCTCTCCACGTCCACTAGCCCAGACAGTAACCCTGGTAGCATTTACCTGCTGAGTCCACTAGGTGGCTCCCTACTACCACAATTGCTTATCCTTGCAAACTTTCTTTCCACATACTAAGTCCTATATTTCCCACTATTCTGCTACCTTTTTGTGTTTTCCACCCTCTTCCTTTCTCTGCCTTTCTCAGCCTTGCCCCACTTAGTCCTCACTCTCCTAGTATTCCTCTTTCTCCTCGGATTACTTACCTGTCCTATCAGCAACTTCTGATTGTTTTCCACTCAACCTCTCTTCTTTGGCTAGATGTATTTGTGTTATCCTGCACTGATTACTCAGCATAATTGACACATGGCTGAATGATTTACATGTTTGTTGTTATCTTTGGGTATTGTACTTGCTTTTTACAGTTTTGTTGCTCTATATTTAACCTTTTTTTTTTCCCCCTTCCTTTCTTGCCCTTTTTGCCTTGCCCCCCTTAGTCCCCATTTAGTACCTTTTCTCCCAAATTACCCCTTAAAACCCAGACCAATTCTTTCAATTTTTGGAGCCTTTCCCTAAGACCAGGTAAAGTTTCAGGTTTTTCGGGTTTTCTTCACATTTGTTGCTTTTTTAACCTTTTTAGGGCCCATTTTAATTTTTTTTTCCCCAGTTTTTGCCAGGACCACCTTAGGCTTTTTCCCCCCTCCCCCCACACCCACAACCTTTTAACTTTTGGAAAAATCTTCCCTTAAAGCCAAAGTAACCTTAGCTTTCGGTTTTTCCAAAATTGGTTTGCTTTTTTTTTCCCCACATTGTTAAACTCAAACTTCTCCACACCAACCTTTTTTTCCCACCACCGCAACCTTTGTAAACCCTTTTTTCCTGCTTCCCCCCTGCCCAAAAGTCCCCACTTTCCTGTATCCCTTCTCCCTACTACCCTTTCTTTTCCGCAAAATTTTTTTCCACTCAACCTTTTTCCCCCTTTTGCTAGTGTTTTTTTTTTTTCCTGCCTTTCTCAGCCTTGCCCCCCTTGCCCCATTTATTTCCTTTTTTGGTTACTTTGTTTTGAAATTTGTTTTTACCCTTTTTTGGCTCTATTTTTTTTACCCCTTAACCCCCCCCCGGGGTTTTTTGCTCCATAAACCCTTCCCCCCTTTTCCTCCCTTCCCCAAAATTTTTATCTGCCTTACCACCCCTTTTTTTCTTGGGAAAAATTTTATTTCCCTTTCCCCCAATTTTCCCCCTTTCCCTCCAGACCCTTCTTAAAATTTTTAACCTTTTTTTAAAAAAAATTTTTCCTTTCCCCCTCAATTTCCCCAACTTTTTTGCTTTTCTTCTCATATTTTAATCCCCCAAAACAGTTTCTCCAGCAACAACCTTCTCTCCTCCACCACCGAAACCTTAAAACTTCTTTTCCTACCCCCTTTTACTAGCCCCAACCCTACCCTTTTTAATTACCCCCGCTATCCACTAAATGGCCTACCTTTCCACAATTCTAACCCAAAACCCCCCTTTAAAAAGTAAAATTTTCAAAATATTCCTACCCTTTGGGTCCACCCCCCCTGGCCCCCTCACCCCTCCCCAAAACCACTCTCCTAACCTTTCTTTCCTTTTGGGAACCCTTTTTCCAAAGCAAAATGAAAATCCCTTTACCTCCCTTTGTCCCCTCTTTGCTTTTTGCCCTCGCCTCTAAACCCACAAAAAAAAAGAGTTTACCCCTTATAACTATAAAACAACCCTTAAAACCTGGTATACTCTTTTCAAAAAAAATTTTCTACCTCAACCCCACCCCCTACAAAAAAAACCCTCTTTTAAACCCTTAAACCAAAAAATTTTACTTTTTTTTTACTTCCCCATAATAAAACCCCTTTTAAAAATTTTTTTTTTTCACCACCTCCCCCAAGAAACCTTTTATTTAACATCTGGCCCTTTAATAATTAATCCCTCCCCTTTTTTCCTCATTTTCTCCAAACTTTCCTCCCCGGTCTCCCTAAAAAAATTACTAATATACTCCTAAATTAAAAAACTATGTTACCTTCCAGTAATCACACCCCCTAACCTACATTCTAACTTGAAATTCAACCCCCCTTAAACAACTAATTTATTCTCAACAAACAAACCTCTTTAAACTATTAACATTTTAATTTTTTAAAAAAACCCCCTAAAACTATTATTTTTTAAATACACACCCAAAAATCACTTCCCATCTATTAAAAAACCAAACCTCCCCCCCGATAAACTAAAAACTAGTTAAAAAAAAACTACTAGATGGAAAACAAAACCTGGTTTAATTTTCCCCCTTTCCCAAAAAAATCTAACCTCAAAAAAACTTCCTTAATTAGGAAACCTTTTAAAATCCAAAAGGGCCCCTAAATAAGGGGGAAAAACCCTTCCCCCCAAAAACTTAGATACCCCTCCCGACTCTTGCTTCAACCTTTTTTTTAAACACAACCTTAGAAACAAATAACCCCCAATTATAACCAATAAATAAACCCCCAAACCCTTAAAACCAATTATTTTTTCAAAACTTTCAAAATAAACCCCTTACACCTTCTCACAAACTCCCCCCCTAAAATGCCCAAAAAAGAACCAAACCTTATTATCAACAAAAACCAAAAAACCATTTACTTTAAAGTTTTATTTCCCCCAAAAAGGGGGAAATTTTCCCCAATTTAGAAATTTTTTCCCCCCAAAAAATTGGGTTTCTAAAAACCACCTACCCCAAGAAAACAAACTGGCTGGTTTAAACCCTAGACCACCCCTTTTATTTTGTAATCTTCCAAAAAAAAACCAAAATTTTTCCCTTTTTTTACCCTCAAACTTTACAGGTCAAACCCCTTTTAATTAAGAAGATAAAATGGACTTTTGGAAATTTTTCTTCAAAAAAAAAAGTTTTAAAAAAAACCCCAAAATAAGTTTAGGGTACTTTTTCCCCCATGAATTTTACGCATCCCAACCCCCTTAAACAACTAAAAATCAAATTTCAACCTCCCAAAATCAAGGGAAAATTGATTTTTCCTCAAGCAAAACAAACCCCCCTTTAAAAATGTCCCCCAACTTTAAAATTTTTTAAAAACCCCCTAGAACCCAAAACTTTAATCCATTCTTTTTCCATACTTAAACAAAACCTTAAAAAAAACTCCATAAATTAACCAAACCTGCCCCCCATCTACCCCCCAACAAAATAAAAAACTTTTGCAATTTTAAAACAAACCAAAATAAAATTTAAACCCAAAAACCCATTTATAATTCCCCCCCTTTAAAAAACTTCAAAATTTTAATCCCTTACAAAAAAACTTTCTTCTGTAAAATCAGAAAAAAAAATAAATAAAAAATCACAGGGGGTTTTTTCCTCATAAAAAGTTTCTCTTCCAGGACTTCCTTAACTCCCTCCTCTAAAACGAAAAAAAATTTTTCCCCGGGGTTTTTTCCAAGACCCGTTTAATTTTTTTTTCAACTTTTTTTTCTTCCCCCCCTTTTTTCAATTCTTAGCAAAAAAAATTTTAATAAAATTCAAAAATTAACAAATAAATAACCATTTTAATTCTCTCTTTAAAATTATCCTTCCCTCTGGATGGTCTTTTTGAATTCTAAATTTTGCTATTTCTTAGAAGTAATGATTTTTTATGTAATGTACTTAGTATTTAGTGGAGCTTTTCTCCTCGGGCCTCTGCTGAAAATGGACATGTATCCAGCCAGACTAGCCCGGTCAACAAATGTAAAATAAAATAAATAAAAAATAAATTTGGGTTTACCTCCAAAGTATACAGGAAGCCCACATTTTCAAACAGTTATTTACACTTTCACAGTTCTCATCCAGGATTTCAAAAGAGAGGAATCATCAAAGGGCAGTTTGTTAGGGTGTCACGTATGACATCACAGGACACACAGTTTGACCTTGAGTGTGACAAACTTTCTTCTGTTTCTTGAAAGGGGTTATCCCACGTACATGATTAATTCAGTTAAGGACGAAGTTATTAAAGGAAGATCTACTAGGTTCAAGCCTATTTTGGGGCAAGGGCATTTAGAAGTAGGGATCAATCAGGGTACAACCACTCCGGTATTTGAAAGTGATTACCTGCTTTTTATTACAGAATATAGTGCCAATGTTGGCAATCTTACTAATATTATTGAAAAGGAGTTTAAATCCTTTCAGGATTTAACGGACCTAAGTGGTCTTAAGGACAAGAGAGTTAAAACTGTTTATCGAAAAGGTTTTAATATTAAAAGAATTTTGGAGCAGGATACACAAAATTTCCATTTGAGAGAACAAAAAAAGGGGACCTGCAAATGTGGGCGGTGTTCCCAATGCAAGTATATTTTAAATAAAGAAAATGTCTATCTGGAAGGCAGAAATAGAAAAATTTCTTCAGTTAGATTTTACAATTGTCATTCATTTGGAGTTGTTTATTTGGCAGTGTGCCAGTCTTGCCAATCATTTTATGTCGGAAAGACAGAAAGACCACTTCGTAAGCGGGTGTATGAGCATTACTATGACATACAGAAAGGTAACACTAACAATGCACTTTACAGGCACACCACTACATGTAATGGAGCAGTATTTTTGTTTTTTATTTTGGATTCTGTTTCTAAAGATGTTAGGGGTGGACCTTGGGAAGTTAGATTATCCCACAAAGAAACATATTGGCAGATTCTTTTAGAATCTAACTGTTTCCCAGGACTCAATGATTTTATATCCATTGTACCATATTTAAAGCTCAAATCACAAATGATTTAAGAAATTTATAAACATGTCATTTAGGAACATAGCTCATTATATTGTTTTCACTAAAGCAAAAACATATACATATAATTTTTACATCCTAAACAAATCGTTTTTGTATTAAAAACACATATATAGAAAAAATGTTATTGATTTTTGTGGTCAGTAAAATTTTAAATTTGTATTAGAATGTCTGCTATTCAGCATACATCGTCTTGTTGTTGATGAATTTTAAACTGTATGGAGTGTTTTTAAATAATTTTTACTTGGTGCTTTAAATGTGGGTAATTAAATTAATTATATCAATTCCTTGTCAATTATTCACTTATTGTATTAGTATTTAAGGTTGTCTAATACTGCATTTGAATGTTTCTGATGAAGTCATACCATTGACGAAAAACGTGCATTTTGGCTTGTGGCGTTTAAAAAAATAAATTATTTTACCTTTGGAGTATTTCACCTTATTGTGAGCTGTTTTACATTTTATGCCTACTGGTGTTTCTGTGTACCGGACCTTGATCTTGATTTTGTGGTCAGTTTGGAGTGTTCTTTTGAATTTTAAATGGAAGCCTTTGAGACTGTTTGCCATAGGGGAGGTGTCTTGATATTTCCAGATTTGGAAGTGCAGGCCCCCACTGCTTAGTTCTGAGAGTCCACTGGGACTGAAACCTGGGGTTTTTGCTGTGTCTGGGTTTGGTTTGAGAGGACCTGGAAGGGACTGGAAAGGACCAATTCTTAGTAGGCCAGTGCCTACTGAATCTTGGAGGTTACACTTGTAAAAGAAACTTTAACTTTAACAGTTTGCATAGATTTAGCTTTATCTTCCATCTTTTTAAGAACTTCTTCAGCCTTGTTGCCATACAGGTGGTCCTGATTTAAAGGAGCACCAACAATTTAGCTTTAACATGATACGGCAAAGATTGCTCCTTAAGCCAAGCATGCCTTCTAAGCACAGACAGCAGCCCTGCAAGAGGTCTCTAAAGAATCAAAACCACATTGCAAAGTATGTTTTCCAACTTGTTCAGCAGAATGCATTAAATCCTGTAAATCTTTAATTTCCACACAGTCAGGAATCAACATCATTTTCTGTTTGAGCAGTCCAATAATATGCCGTTGATATTTTAACATATGAAATTGGTGGTTTAAGGCTCTGATTGCCAAGGATGCAGAAGTATAAACCTTTTACCCCATCTATCCAGCGCCCTGGAGTCTCTATTAGAAGGGGTAGGATTTTTTGCAGTAGAAGCATTAATGCCCTTGGGCCCCTGACAAATAGTCTCGGAATCTGCTACAGGATTTTTGAAAAGAAACTTGTGGGAGTCAGGAACCCTGTAGTATCTGTCAGGTTTACTAGGAGCTGGAGGCAGGGAATCAGGAGCCAAATTGGATAACAAGAACACATCATCAACAATGTCTAGTACAGGAGGTATAGCCAAAGGCCTATGCTGAGGTAGAAGGAGGAAATACCTAAGCCTCTTTTCTGAATCAGAAAATTCCTGGCTTTCCCAGTGGAAATGCTCCCTTAAAGTATGTAAAGTTTCCCCAAAAGAAAAATCCTCAGGAGGGGAAGCAGAGGGAATGGAATCCTCTGCATCAGAATCCTCATAAGTAGGTATGGACAAATCCACGTCATCAGAAGAGTCAGAAGAAACAGAATCCTGATCAGAAGATTCATAATCAAGCTCAGTCCTAGGCCTCTTGGGGGGGGGGGGTTAACTACCCCTGATTAGAGTAATTAGATCTTGAGCCATTTTTATAATTTGTTTTGTAGGCATAGAAGCCTGAGCATATGGCCTGGGCATAGTTTTTTTAGACATGGATCCAGATTTAGGCCTTAGTAATGAAGGCAGTGTCGAGTTAATATGCAAGTCTGTAGGTCTGAATACAACCTCAGAAGCTGGTGCCTGCACAGCGGCTCCAGACCCATCCAAGGTAGAGACATCCGCAGGTTCCATAGATGAAGTATCTCATGGCATACCGGACTCCGAATGGGTCTCAGTAGAGGCGTGCGAATCAGAAGTAGTGGGTATCAGGGGCTGTGAAAGCGCCTCACTGAGTACCGGCTAACTGGCGAATGGCTTAGGAGAAATGTCGTCTGCAGTTTTGGACCTCGGCAGCCTGTCTCTGTCTTTATCTTTGCATTTTTTTGGAATCCTGGTAGTCGGATGGCAAACTGACGACATTTCTGGATAATTAAACAGAGAACCGAAATATTAGAGGCAAAAATATACTAGCGACAGATAGTGCGCTGATTAAATAAAGCACAAAACTGACAGCAAGGTACGTCGTGGTCAGGGCCTAGGCAAGGAATACAGTATGAATGAAAATCTTTATGAGGTATTTGCTTTCCACAAGTAATGCAATTATTAACTTTTACCAACATCAGTAAGGAGCAAGAAAAAGTTTCCTCAACGGGGTACTTAGCTTTAAGTTGAAGACTTCGGTTCTGAAACTCGAAAACGAAAATTTCAGAAGTCAGCCGACTGGCACTTGGGAACTGCTTCTGCTTTGGGCACTGCACGCAAGAAAGATTGATGTAATGGCGTCGGCTGCATGTTTTATACCCCTGACGACCTGACGTCATGAAAGAAGGGACAGCAACTGACGCAGGACTCAAGACTTTGTTAATCAGGCCGACTGAGGGCAACCTGCCAGCAGATTACCTAAATGTAATGACTGCAACTGTGAAACATGAAGAACATCCTATATTCCTAAGGCTACTGCAGCAGGGATCAATGTGATAAACATATATGAAATCATGTATTATGCAACTCTCCCTTTGTTCTTGTGGGATGTCTCTGGGTGTTCCCATTTCTTCCCAAATTCTTCTAAATTGTCAATAGGTATGGCTCCTGTATGTGTGATA